>NW_027443423.1:0-46296 GCF_048569485.1 Anomaloglossus baeobatrachus | reverse complement strand
CTGCCTAGAAAACAAGCTGCGCAGAAGAAGTTGTTCTTTGGGTGGGAGGGTGGGCTAGTGGAAGGAGGGGGCAATCTCTTTTTTTCCCGGGTGGTAGGGGGATGACAGGAGAAGGGAAGCGGGTGGTGAGAAAGGTAACTGAGGGCAGGGTTTGGGGGCTGGGAAGGAAAGGGAAAAGATTAGGGTTTGGGGATGATGAAAGGGCTTTCTACGGGTAAGGATGGCAAAGGGTGGCAGTGACGGAAAGTCAGGCAACCTGTCCTGTCCGTCTTTTTGTATCGTGAATTGGAAAGACTGCAAGGGGGAGGGGAGTTGCTTGCGCCCTAAAGGAGGAGTTATTCAGATTCATTGCAGTGGGCGGCGGCTGCAAAACGCACCATTCTTCTTGTTTTGGCTCTGCAAAGCAGCCTTTTCAAGGGTTGGCTTGGGTGACAAAATGTCTTGTGTAGGCGTGGGTTTGTCTCCCTCTCGCTCTCTCTCCCTAAGATGTGTCCGGCATAGGCCAGGGTGCCACTCGAGGCCCAAACCAATTCTGGTTATCGCTTCTCGGCCTTTTGGCTAAGATCAAGTGTAGTATCTGTTCTTATCAGTTTAATATCTGATACGTCCCCTATCTGGGGGACCATATATTAAATGGATTTTTAGAACAGGGAGATGGAAAAAGAGCTTGCTCTGTCCACTCCACGCATTGACCTGGTATTGCAGTACCTCCAGGAACGGTGCACCCCTTCTTAACCCAGTTTCCAAAAGCAGAACTCAATTCACCTGATTCATATTAGCCCGATTTAATGAATTGGAAGAAAGCATACGTCTTCATATGCACCTCAATTTGGCCCATTCACTTTTCACACTTCCTCCTTTTGTTTTTATCTTTCACACTTTTGACTTTCCTTTATTCATCCAAATAGCAAACTCATCACCACTCAACCTGACCAACTCGGCTATGTCCCCGTGCTGCAGTTCTCTGTCTTATCTAGATCATTTGCAATTGAATGGAATAGATCCCTTTGGACAAAGTGGATTCACCTGCTGCTGCAGTGACCACAGGTGTGATAACATCTAGAATTGGCATCTGGTGCGATCTCTCCGCTTCCACTCCAAAGAAAGTTACCTGTTTATTCCTATCATGCATTGGTTTTTGGGGTTTTCTTTGAGTAATGATGATCTCTTTAGTAGGTCTGTTGGCGCCCTCTCCTGGAGGAATAGTTTGCTTGCTCTTGGACATTCTAAAGAGAGGTCATGATAGACATTGAGCTTCTGAGCTCAATTGGGGACAGTGCATGGGGTGATGAATGTTTGCAACCTACTGCGAAGCCTCATACCGCAATATAAGGAACGTCAAATACTAAGAAAGGGCGGCCTATGAAAGAATTACTACTTTCAATAAGTACACTTAAACGGCTAATTGGGAATAGAAAAACTGTAAAAAGCCCTCTGAGAAAGCCCCCCCTCTAACCTTTGATAGTATGCTTTTCTGTAGTCTGCCTGTTGATGTATTTTCCGTTTGAACTGTGCACAACATGAAGAGACGGAACACTGGCGGCTTGTCACAATGCCCCCCGATGACATCACAATAGCGCTGCTGCCTAGAAAACAAGCTGCGCAGAAGAAGTTGTTCTTTGGGTGGGAGGGGTGGGCTAGTGGAAGGAGGGGGCAATCTCTTTTTTTCCCGGGTGGTAGGGGGATGGACAGGAGAAGGGAAGCGGGTGGTGAGAAAGGTACAGAGGGCAGGGTTTGGGGGCTGGAAAGGAAAGGGAAAAGATTAGGGTTTGGGGATGATGAAAGGGCTTTCTACGGGTAAGGATGGCAAAGGGTGGCAGTGACGGAAAGTCAGGCAACCTGTCCTGTCCGTCTTTTTGTATCGTGAATTGGAAAGACTGGCAAGGGGTGAGGGGAGTTGCTTGCGGCCCTAAAGGAGGAGTTATTCAGATTCATTGCAGTGGGCGGCGGCTGCAAAACGCACCATTCTTCTTGTTTTGGCTCTGCAAAAGCAGCCTTTTCAAGGGTTGGCTTGGGTGACAAAATGTCTTGTGTAGGCGTGGGTTTGTCTCCCTCTCGCTCTCTCTCCCTAAGATGTGTCCGGCATAGGCCAGGGTGCCACTCGAGGCCCAAACCAATTCTGGTTATCGCTTCTCGGCCTTTTGGCTAAGATCAAGTGTAGTATCCTGTTCTTATCAGTTTAATATCTGATACGTCCCCTATCTGGGGACCATATATTAAATGGATTTTTAGAACAGGGAGATGGAAAAAGAGCTTGCTCTGTCCACTCCACGCATTGACCTGGTATTGCAGTACCTCCAGGAACGGTGCACACCCCCTTCTTAACCCAGTTTCCAAAAGCAGAACTCAATTCACCTGATTCATATTAGCCCCGATTTAATGAATTGGAAGAAAGCATACGTCCTTCATATGCACCTCAATTTGGCCCATTCACTTTTCACACTTCCTCCTTTTGTTTTTTATCTTTCACACTTTTGACTTTCTTTATTCATCCAAATAGCAAACTCATCACCACTCAACTGACCAACTCGGCTATGTCCCCGTGCTGCAGTTCTCTGTCTTATCTAGATCTTTTGCAATTGAATGGAATAGATCCCTTTTGGACAAAGTGGATTCACCTGCTGCTGCAGTGACCACAGGTGTGATAAACATCTAGAATTGGCATCTGGTGCGATCTCTCCGCTTCCACTCCAAAGAAAGTTACCTGTTTATTCCTATCATGCATTGGTTTTTGGGGTTTTCTTTGAGTAATGATGATCTCTTTAGTAGTCTGTTGGCGCCCTCTCCTGGAGGAATAGTTTGCTTGCTCTTGGACATTCTAAAAGAGAGGTCATGATAGACATTGAGCTTCTGAGCTCAATTGGGGGACAGTCATGGGTGATGAATGTTTGCAACCTACTGCGAAGCCTCATACCGCAATATAAGGAACGTCAAATACTAAGAAAGGGCGGCCTATGAAAGAATGTACTACTTTCAATAAGTACACTTAAACGGCTAATTGGGAATAGAAAAACTGTAAAAAAGCCCTCTGAGAAAGCCCCCCTCTAACCTTTGATAGTAAGCTTTTCTGTAGTCTGCCTGTTGATGTATTTTCCGTTTGAACTGTGCACAACATGAAGAGACGGAACACTGGCGGCTTGTCACAATGCCCCCCGATGACATCACAATAGCGCTGCTGCCTAGAAAACAAGCTGCGCAGAAGAAGTTGTTCTTTGGGTGGGAGGGTGGGCTAGTGGAAGGTAGGGGGGCAATCTCTTTTTTTTCCCGGGTGGTAGGGGGGATGACAGGAGAAGGGAAGCGGCGGTGGTGAGAAAGGTACAGAGGGCAGGGTTTGTGGGGCTGGGAAGGAAAGGGAAAAGATTAGGGTTTGGGGATGATGAAAGGGCTTTCTACGGGTAAGGATGGCAAAGGGTGGCAGTGACGGAAAGTCAGGCAACCTGTCCTGTCCGTCTTTTTGTATCGTGAATTGGAAAGACTGCAAGGGGGAGGGGAGTTGCTTGCGCCCTAAAGGAGGAGTTATTCAGATTCATTGCAGTGGGCGGCGGCTGCAAAACGCACCATTCTTCTTGTTTTGGCTCTGCAAAGCAGCCTTTTCAAGGGTTGGCTTGGGTGACAAAATGTCTTGTGTAGGCGTGGGTTTGTCTCCCTCTCGCTCTCTCTCCCTAAGATGTGTCCGGCATAGGCCAGGGTGCCACTCGAGGCCCAAACCAATTCTGGTTATCGCTTCTCGGCCTTTTGGCTAAGATCAAGTGTAGTATCTGTTCTTATCAGTTTAATATCTGATACGTCCCCTATCTGGGGACCATATATTAAATGGATTTTTAGAACAGGGAGATGGAAAAAGAGCTTGCTCTGTCCACTCCACGCATTGACCTGGTATTGCAGTACCTCCAGGAACGGTGCACCCCTTCTTAACCCAGTTTCCAAAAGCAGAACTCAATTCACCTGATTCATATTAGCCCGATTTAATGAATTGGAAGAAAGCATACGTCTTCATATGCACCTCAATTTGGCCCATTCACTTTTCACACTTCCTCCTTTTGTTTTTTATCTTTCACACTTTTGACTTTCTTTATTCATCCAAATAGCAAACTCATCACCACTCAACCTGACCAACTCGGCTATGTCCCCGTGCTGCAGTTCTCTGTCTTATCTAGATCATTTGCAATTGAATGGAATAGATCCCTTTTGGACAAAGTGGATTCACCTGCTGCTGCAGTGACCACAGGTGTGATAACATCTAGAATTGGCATCTGGTGCGATCTCTCCGCTTCCACTCCAAAGAAAGTTACCTGTTTATTCCTATCATGCATTGGTTTTTGGGGTTTTCTTTGAGTAATGATGATCTCTTTAGTAGTCTGTTGGCGCCCTCTCCTGGAGGAATAGTTTGCTTGCTCTTGGACATTCTAAAAGAGAGGTCATGATAGACATTGAGCTTCTGAGCTCAATTGGGGACAGTCATGGGTGATGAATGTTTGCAACCTACTGCGAAGCCTCATACCGCAATATAAGGAACGTCAAATACTAAGAAAGGGCGGCCTATGAAAGAATTACTACTTTCAATAAGTACACTTAAACGGCTAATTGGGAATAGAAAAACTGTAAAAAGCCCTCTGAGAAAGCCCCCCTCTAACCTTTGATAGTAAGCTTTTCTGTAGTCTGCCTGTTGATGTATTTTCCGTTTGAACTGTGCACAACATGAAGAGACGGAACACTGGCGGCTTGTCACAATGCCCCCCGATGACATCACAATAGCGCTGCTGCCTAGAAAACAAGCTGCGCAGAAGAAGTTGTTCTTTGGGTGGGAGGGTGGGCTAGTGGAAGGAGGGGGCAATCTCTTTTTTTCCCGGGTGGTAGGGGGATGACAGGAGAAGGGAAGCGGGTGGTGAGAAAGGTACAGAGGGCAGGGTTTGGGGGCTGGGAAGGAAAGGGAAAAGATTAGGGTTTGGGGATGATGAAAGGGCTTTCTACGGGTAAGGATGGCAAAGGGTGGCAGTGACGGAAAGTCAGGCAACCTGTCCTGTCCGTCTTTTTGTATCGTGAATTGGAAAGACTGCAAGGGGGAGGGGAGTTGCTTGCGCCCTAAAGGAGGAGTTATTCAGATTCATTGCAGTGGGCGGCGGCTGCAAAACGCACCATTCTTCTTGTTTTGGCTCTGCAAAGCAGCCTTTTCAAGGGTTGGCTTGGGTGACAAAATGTCTTGTGTAGGCGTGGGTTTGTCTCCCTCTCGCTCTCTCTCCCTAAGATGTGTCCGGCATAGGCCAGGGTGCCACTCGAGGCCCAAACCAATTCTGGTTATCGCTTCTCGGCCTTTTGGCTAAGATCAAGTGTAGTATCTGTTCTTATCAGTTTAATATCTGATACGTCCCCTATCTGGGGACCATATATTAAATGGATTTTTAGAACAGGGAGATGGAAAAAGAGCTTGCTCTGTCCACTCCACGCATTGACCTGGTATTGCAGTACCTCCAGGAACGGTGCACCCCTTCTTAACCCAGTTTCCAAAAGCAGAACTCAATTCACCTGATTCATATTAGCCCGATTTAATGAATTGGAAGAAAGCATACGTCTTCATATGCACCTCAATTTGGCCCATTCACTTTTCACACTTCCTCCTTTTGTTTTTTATCTTTCACACTTTTGACTTTCTTTATTCATCCAAATAGCAAACTCATCACCACTCAACCTGACCAACTCGGCTATGTCCCCGTGCTGCAGTTCTCTGTCTTATCTAGATCATTTGCAATTGAATGGAATAGATCCCTTTTGGACAAAGTGGATTCACCTGCTGCTGCAGTGACCACAGGTGTGATAACATCTAGAATTGGCATCTGGTGCGATCTCTCCGCTTCCACTCCAAAGAAAGTTACCTGTTTATTCCTATCATGCATTGGTTTTTGGGGTTTTCTTTGAGTAATGATGATCTCTTTAGTAGTCTGTTGGCGCCCTCTCCTGGAGGAATAGTTTGCTTGCTCTTGGACATTCTAAAAGAGAGGTCATGATAGACATTGAGCTTCTGAGCTCAATTGGGGACAGTCATGGGTGATGAATGTTTGCAACCTACTGCGAAGCCTCATACCGCAATATAAGGAACGTCAAATACTAAGAAAGGGCGGCCTATGAAAGAATTACTACTTTCAATAAGTACACTTAAACGGCTAATTGGGAATAGAAAAACTGTAAAAAGCCCTCTGAGAAAGCCCCCCTCTAACCTTTGATAGTAAGCTTTTCTGTAGTCTGCCTGTTGATGTATTTTCCGTTTGAACTGTGCACAACATGAAGAGACGGAACACTGGCGGCTTGTCACAATGCCCCCCGATGACATCACAATAGCGCTGCTGCCTAGAAAACAAGCTGCGCAGAAGAAGTTGTTCTTTGGGTGGGAGGGTGGGCTAGTGGAAGGAGGGGGCAATCTCTTTTTTTCCCGGGTGGTAGGGGGATGACAGGAGAAGGGAAGCGGGTGGTGAGAAAGGTACAGAGGGCAGGGTTTGGGGGCTGGGAAGGAAAGGGAAAAGATTAGGGTTTGGGGATGATGAAAGGGCTTTCTACGGGTAAGGATGGCAAAGGGTGGCAGTGACGGAAAGTCAGGCAACCTGTCCTGTCCGTCTTTTTGTATCGTGAATTGGAAAGACTGCAAGGGGGAGGGGAGTTGCTTGCGCCCTAAAGGAGGAGTTATTCAGATTCATTGCAGTGGGCGGCGGCTGCAAAACGCACCATTCTTCTTGTTTTGGCTCTGCAAAGCAGCCTTTTCAAGGGTTGGCTTGGGTGACAAAATGTCTTGTGTAGGCGTGGGTTTGTCTCCCTCTCGCTCTCTCTCCCTAAGATGTGTCCGGCATAGGCCAGGGTGCCACTCGAGGCCCAAACCAATTCTGGTTATCGCTTCTCGGCCTTTTGGCTAAGATCAAGTGTAGTATCTGTTCTTATCAGTTTAATATCTGATACGTCCCCTATCTGGGGACCATATATTAAATGGATTTTTAGAACAGGGAGATGGAAAAAGAGCTTGCTCTGTCCACTCCACGCATTGACCTGGTATTGCAGTACCTCCAGGAACGGTGCACCCCTTCTTAACCCAGTTTCCAAAAGCAGAACTCAATTCACCTGATTCATATTAGCCCGATTTAATGAATTGGAAGAAAGCATACGTCTTCATATGCACCTCAATTTGGCCCATTCACTTTTCACACTTCCTCCTTTTGTTTTTTATCTTTCACACTTTTGACTTTCTTTATTCATCCAAATAGCAAACTCATCACCACTCAACCTGACCAACTCGGCTATGTCCCCGTGCTGCAGTTCTCTGTCTTATCTAGATCATTTGCAATTGAATGGAATAGATCCCTTTTGGACAAAGTGGATTCACCTGCTGCTGCAGTGACCACAGGTGTGATAACATCTAGAATTGGCATCTGGTGCGATCTCTCCGCTTCCACTCCAAAGAAAGTTACCTGTTTATTCCTATCATGCATTGGTTTTTGGGGTTTTCTTTGAGTAATGATGATCTCTTTAGTAGTCTGTTGGCGCCCTCTCCTGGAGGAATAGTTTGCTTGCTCTTGGACATTCTAAAAGAGAGGTCATGATAGACATTGAGCTTCTGAGCTCAATTGGGGACAGTCATGGGTGATGAATGTTTGCAACCTACTGCGAAGCCTCATACCGCAATATAAGGAACGTCAAATACTAAGAAAGGGCGGCCTATGAAAGAATTACTACTTTCAATAAGTACACTTAAACGGCTAATTGGGAATAGAAAAACTGTAAAAAGCCCTCTGAGAAAGCCCCCCTCTAACCTTTGATAGTAAGCTTTTCTGTAGTCTGCCTGTTGATGTATTTTCCGTTTGAACTGTGCACAACATGAAGAGACGGAACACTGGCGGCTTGTCACAATGCCCCCCGATGACATCACAATAGCGCTGCTGCCTAGAAAACAAGCTGCGCAGAAGAAGTTGTTCTTTGGGTGGGAGGGTGGGCTAGTGGAAGGAGGGGGCAATCTCTTTTTTTCCCGGGTGGTAGGGGGATGACAGGAGAAGGGAAGCGGGTGGTGAGAAAGGTACAGAGGGCAGGGTTTGGGGGCTGGGAAGGAAAGGGAAAAGATTAGGGTTTGGGGATGATGAAAGGGCTTTCTACGGGTAAGGATGGCAAAGGGTGGCAGTGACGGAAAGTCAGGCAACCTGTCCTGTCCGTCTTTTTGTATCGTGAATTGGAAAGACTGCAAGGGGGAGGGGAGTTGCTTGCGCCCTAAAGGAGGAGTTATTCAGATTCATTGCAGTGGGCGGCGGCTGCAAAACGCACCATTCTTCTTGTTTTGGCTCTGCAAAGCAGCCTTTTCAAGGGTTGGCTTGGGTGACAAAATGTCTTGTGTAGGCGTGGGTTTGTCTCCCTCTCGCTCTCTCTCCCTAAGATGTGTCCGGCATAGGCCAGGGTGCCACTCGAGGCCCAAACCAATTCTGGTTATCGCTTCTCGGCCTTTTGGCTAAGATCAAGTGTAGTATCTGTTCTTATCAGTTTAATATCTGATACGTCCCCTATCTGGGGACCATATATTAAATGGATTTTTAGAACAGGGAGATGGAAAAAGAGCTTGCTCTGTCCACTCCACGCATTGACCTGGTATTGCAGTACCTCCAGGAACGGTGCACCCCTTCTTAACCCAGTTTCCAAAAGCAGAACTCAATTCACCTGATTCATATTAGCCCGATTTAATGAATTGGAAGAAAGCATACGTCTTCATATGCACCTCAATTTGGCCCATTCACTTTTCACACTTCCTCCTTTTGTTTTTTATCTTTCACACTTTTGACTTTCTTTATTCATCCAAATAGCAAACTCATCACCACTCAACCTGACCAACTCGGCTATGTCCCCGTGCTGCAGTTCTCTGTCTTATCTAGATCATTTGCAATTGAATGGAATAGATCCCTTTTGGACAAAGTGGATTCACCTGCTGCTGCAGTGACCACAGGTGTGATAACATCTAGAATTGGCATCTGGTGCGATCTCTCCGCTTCCACTCCAAAGAAAGTTACCTGTTTATTCCTATCATGCATTGGTTTTTGGGGTTTTCTTTGAGTAATGATGATCTCTTTAGTAGTCTGTTGGCGCCCTCTCCTGGAGGAATAGTTTGCTTGCTCTTGGACATTCTAAAAGAGAGGTCATGATAGACATTGAGCTTCTGAGCTCAATTGGGGACAGTCATGGGTGATGAATGTTTGCAACCTACTGCGAAGCCTCATACCGCAATATAAGGAACGTCAAATACTAAGAAAGGGCGGCCTATGAAAGAATTACTACTTTCAATAAGTACACTTAAACGGCTAATTGGGAATAGAAAAACTGTAAAAAGCCCTCTGAGAAAGCCCCCCTCTAACCTTTGATAGTAAGCTTTTCTGTAGTCTGCCTGTTGATGTATTTTCCGTTTGAACTGTGCACAACATGAAGAGACGGAACACTGGCGGCTTGTCACAATGCCCCCCGATGACATCACAATAGCGCTGCTGCCTAGAAAACAAGCTGCGCAGAAGAAGTTGTTCTTTGGGTGGGAGGGTGGGCTAGTGGAAGGAGGGGGCAATCTCTTTTTTTCCCGGGTGGTAGGGGGATGACAGGAGAAGGGAAGCGGGTGGTGAGAAAGGTACAGAGGGCAGGGTTTGGGGGCTGGGAAGGAAAGGGAAAAGATTAGGGTTTGGGGATGATGAAAGGGCTTTCTACGGGTAAGGATGGCAAAGGGTGGCAGTGACGGAAAGTCAGGCAACCTGTCCTGTCCGTCTTTTTGTATCGTGAATTGGAAAGACTG
Organism: Anomaloglossus baeobatrachus; assembly: GCF_048569485.1. Lineage (NCBI taxonomy): Eukaryota > Metazoa > Chordata > Amphibia > Anura > Aromobatidae > Anomaloglossus > Anomaloglossus baeobatrachus. Next base: position 36,506 of record NW_027443423.1, on the reverse strand, counting down.
CAAGGGGGAGGGGAGTTGCTTGCGCCCTAAAGGAGGAGTTATTCAGATTCATTGCAGTGGGCGGCGGCTGCAAAACGCACCATTCTTCTTGTTTTGGCTCTGCAAAGCAGCCTTTTCAAGGGTTGGCTTGGGTGACAAAATGTCTTGTGTAGGCGTGGGTTTGTCTCCCTCTCGCTCTCTCTCCCTAAGATGTGTCCGGCATAGGCCAGGGTGCCACTCGAGGCCCAAACCAATTCTGGTTATCGCTTCTCGGCCTTTTGGCTAAGATCAAGTGTAGTATCTGTTCTTATCAGTTTAATATCTGATACGTCCCCTATCTGGGGACCATATATTAAATGGATTTTTAGAACAGGGAGATGGAAAAAGAGCTTGCTCTGTCCACTCCACGCATTGACCTGGTATTGCAGTACCTCCAGGAACGGTGCACCCCTTCTTAACCCAGTTTCCAAAAGCAGAACTCAATTCACCTGATTCATATTAGCCCGATTTAATGAATTGGAAGAAAGCATACGTCTTCATATGCACCTCAATTTGGCCCATTCACTTTTCACACTTCCTCCTTTTGTTTTTTATCTTTCACACTTTTGACTTTCTTTATTCATCCAAATAGCAAACTCATCACCACTCAACCTGACCAACTCGGCTATGTCCCCGTGCTGCAGTTCTCTGTCTTATCTAGATCATTTGCAATTGAATGGAATAGATCCCTTTTGGACAAAGTGGATTCACCTGCTGCTGCAGTGACCACAGGTGTGATAACATCTAGAATTGGCATCTGGTGCGATCTCTCCGCTTCCACTCCAAAGAAAGTTACCTGTTTATTCCTATCATGCATTGGTTTTTGGGGTTTTCTTTGAGTAATGATGATCTCTTTAGTAGTCTGTTGGCGCCCTCTCCTGGAGGAATAGTTTGCTTGCTCTTGGACATTCTAAAAGAGAGGTCATGATAGACATTGAGCTTCTGAGCTCAATTGGGGACAGTCATGGGTGATGAATGTTTGCAACCTACTGCGAAGCCTCATACCGCAATATAAGGAACGTCAAATACTAAGAAAGGGCGGCCTATGAAAGAATTACTACTTTCAATAAGTACACTTAAACGGCTAATTGGGAATAGAAAAACTGTAAAAAGCCCTCTGAGAAAGCCCCCCTCTAACCTTTGATAGTAAGCTTTTCTGTAGTCTGCCTGTTGATGTATTTTCCGTTTGAACTGTGCACAACATGAAGAGACGGAACACTGGCGGCTTGTCACAATGCCCCCCGATGACATCACAATAGCGCTGCTGCCTAGAAAACAAGCTGCGCAGAAGAAGTTGTTCTTTGGGTGGGAGGGTGGGCTAGTGGAAGGAGGGGGCAATCTCTTTTTTTCCCGGGTGGTAGGGGGATGACAGGAGAAGGGAAGCGGGTGGTGAGAAAGGTACAGAGGGCAGGGTTTGGGGGCTGGGAAGGAAAGGGAAAAGATTAGGGTTTGGGGATGATGAAAGGGCTTTCTACGGGTAAGGATGGCAAAGGGTGGCAGTGACGGAAAGTCAGGCAACCTGTCCTGTCCGTCTTTTTGTATCGTGAATTGGAAAGACTGCAAGGGGGAGGGGAGTTGCTTGCGCCCTAAAGGAGGAGTTATTCAGATTCATTGCAGTGGGCGGCGGCTGCAAAACGCACCATTCTTCTTGTTTTGGCTCTGCAAAGCAGCCTTTTCAAGGGTTGGCTTGGGTGACAAAATGTCTTGTGTAGGCGTGGGTTTGTCTCCCTCTCGCTCTCTCTCCCTAAGATGTGTCCGGCATAGGCCAGGGTGCCACTCGAGGCCCAAACCAATTCTGGTTATCGCTTCTCGGCCTTTTGGCTAAGATCAAGTGTAGTATCTGTTCTTATCAGTTTAATATCTGATACGTCCCCTATCTGGGGACCATATATTAAATGGATTTTTAGAACAGGGAGATGGAAAAAGAGCTTGCTCTGTCCACTCCACGCATTGACCTGGTATTGCAGTACCTCCAGGAACGGTGCACCCCTTCTTAACCCAGTTTCCAAAAGCAGAACTCAATTCACCTGATTCATATTAGCCCGATTTAATGAATTGGAAGAAAGCATACGTCTTCATATGCACCTCAATTTGGCCCATTCACTTTTCACACTTCCTCCTTTTGTTTTTTATCTTTCACACTTTTGACTTTCTTTATTCATCCAAATAGCAAACTCATCACCACTCAACCTGACCAACTCGGCTATGTCCCCGTGCTGCAGTTCTCTGTCTTATCTAGATCATTTGCAATTGAATGGAATAGATCCCTTTTGGACAAAGTGGATTCACCTGCTGCTGCAGTGACCACAGGTGTGATAACATCTAGAATTGGCATCTGGTGCGATCTCTCCGCTTCCACTCCAAAGAAAGTTACCTGTTTATTCCTATCATGCATTGGTTTTTGGGGTTTTCTTTGAGTAATGATGATCTCTTTAGTAGTCTGTTGGCGCCCTCTCCTGGAGGAATAGTTTGCTTGCTCTTGGACATTCTAAAAGAGAGGTCATGATAGACATTGAGCTTCTGAGCTCAATTGGGGACAGTCATGGGTGATGAATGTTTGCAACCTACTGCGAAGCCTCATACCGCAATATAAGGAACGTCAAATACTAAGAAAGGGCGGCCTATGAAAGAATTACTACTTTCAATAAGTACACTTAAACGGCTAATTGGGAATAGAAAAACTGTAAAAAGCCCTCTGAGAAAGCCCCCCTCTAACCTTTGATAGTAAGCTTTTCTGTAGTCTGCCTGTTGATGTATTTTCCGTTTGAACTGTGCACAACATGAAGAGACGGAACACTGGCGGCTTGTCACAATGCCCCCCGATGACATCACAATAGCGCTGCTGCCTAGAAAACAAGCTGCGCAGAAGAAGTTGTTCTTTGGGTGGGAGGGTGGGCTAGTGGAAGGAGGGGGCAATCTCTTTTTTTCCCGGGTGGTAGGGGGATGACAGGAGAAGGGAAGCGGGTGGTGAGAAAGGTACAGAGGGCAGGGTTTGGGGGCTGGGAAGGAAAGGGAAAAGATTAGGGTTTGGGGATGATGAAAGGGCTTTCTACGGGTAAGGATGGCAAAGGGTGGCAGTGACGGAAAGTCAGGCAACCTGTCCTGTCCGTCTTTTTGTATCGTGAATTGGAAAGACTGCAAGGGGGAGGGGAGTTGCTTGCGCCCTAAAGGAGGAGTTATTCAGATTCATTGCAGTGGGCGGCGGCTGCAAAACGCACCATTCTTCTTGTTTTGGCTCTGCAAAGCAGCCTTTTCAAGGGTTGGCTTGGGTGACAAAATGTCTTGTGTAGGCGTGGGTTTGTCTCCCTCTCGCTCTCTCTCCCTAAGATGTGTCCGGCATAGGCCAGGGTGCCACTCGAGGCCCAAACCAATTCTGGTTATCGCTTCTCGGCCTTTTGGCTAAGATCAAGTGTAGTATCTGTTCTTATCAGTTTAATATCTGATACGTCCCCTATCTGGGGACCATATATTAAATGGATTTTTAGAACAGGGAGATGGAAAAAGAGCTTGCTCTGTCCACTCCACGCATTGACCTGGTATTGCAGTACCTCCAGGAACGGTGCACCCCTTCTTAACCCAGTTTCCAAAAGCAGAACTCAATTCACCTGATTCATATTAGCCCGATTTAATGAATTGGAAGAAAGCATACGTCTTCATATGCACCTCAATTTGGCCCATTCACTTTTCACACTTCCTCCTTTTGTTTTTTATCTTTCACACTTTTGACTTTCTTTATTCATCCAAATAGCAAACTCATCACCACTCAACCTGACCAACTCGGCTATGTCCCCGTGCTGCAGTTCTCTGTCTTATCTAGATCATTTGCAATTGAATGGAATAGATCCCTTTTGGACAAAGTGGATTCACCTGCTGCTGCAGTGACCACAGGTGTGATAACATCTAGAATTGGCATCTGGTGCGATCTCTCCGCTTCCACTCCAAAGAAAGTTACCTGTTTATTCCTATCATGCATTGGTTTTTGGGGTTTTCTTTGAGTAATGATGATCTCTTTAGTAGTCTGTTGGCGCCCTCTCCTGGAGGAATAGTTTGCTTGCTCTTGGACATTCTAAAAGAGAGGTCATGATAGACATTGAGCTTCTGAGCTCAATTGGGGACAGTCATGGGTGATGAATGTTTGCAACCTACTGCGAAGCCTCATACCGCAATATAAGGAACGTCAAATACTAAGAAAGGGCGGCCTATGAAAGAATTACTACTTTCAATAAGTACACTTAAACGGCTAATTGGGAATAGAAAAACTGTAAAAAGCCCTCTGAGAAAGCCCCCCTCTAACCTTTGATAGTAAGCTTTTCTGTAGTCTGCCTGTTGATGTATTTTCCGTTTGAACTGTGCACAACATGAAGAGACGGAACACTGGCGGCTTGTCACAATGCCCCCCGATGACATCACAATAGCGCTGCTGCCTAGAAAACAAGCTGCGCAGAAGAAGTTGTTCTTTGGGTGGGAGGGTGGGCTAGTGGAAGGAGGGGGCAATCTCTTTTTTTCCCGGGTGGTAGGGGGATGACAGGAGAAGGGAAGCGGGTGGTGAGAAAGGTACAGAGGGCAGGGTTTGGGGGCTGGGAAGGAAAGGGAAAAGATTAGGGTTTGGGGATGATGAAAGGGCTTTCTACGGGTAAGGATGGCAAAGGGTGGCAGTGACGGAAAGTCAGGCAACCTGTCCTGTCCGTCTTTTTGTATCGTGAATTGGAAAGACTGCAAGGGGGAGGGGAGTTGCTTGCGCCCTAAAGGAGGAGTTATTCAGATTCATTGCAGTGGGCGGCGGCTGCAAAACGCACCATTCTTCTTGTTTTGGCTCTGCAAAGCAGCCTTTTCAAGGGTTGGCTTGGGTGACAAAATGTCTTGTGTAGGCGTGGGTTTGTCTCCCTCTCGCTCTCTCTCCCTAAGATGTGTCCGGCATAGGCCAGGGTGCCACTCGAGGCCCAAACCAATTCTGGTTATCGCTTCTCGGCCTTTTGGCTAAGATCAAGTGTAGTATCTGTTCTTATCAGTTTAATATCTGATACGTCCCCTATCTGGGGACCATATATTAAATGGATTTTTAGAACAGGGAGATGGAAAAAGAGCTTGCTCTGTCCACTCCACGCATTGACCTGGTATTGCAGTACCTCCAGGAACGGTGCACCCCTTCTTAACCCAGTTTCCAAAAGCAGAACTCAATTCACCTGATTCATATTAGCCCGATTTAATGAATTGGAAGAAAGCATACGTCTTCATATGCACCTCAATTTGGCCCATTCACTTTTCACACTTCCTCCTTTTGTTTTTTATCTTTCACACTTTTGACTTTCTTTATTCATCCAAATAGCAAACTCATCACCACTCAACCTGACCAACTCGGCTATGTCCCCGTGCTGCAGTTCTCTGTCTTATCTAGATCATTTGCAATTGAATGGAATAGATCCCTTTTGGACAAAGTGGATTCACCTGCTGCTGCAGTGACCACAGGTGTGATAACATCTAGAATTGGCATCTGGTGCGATCTCTCCGCTTCCACTCCAAAGAAAGTTACCTGTTTATTCCTATCATGCATTGGTTTTTGGGGTTTTCTTTGAGTAATGATGATCTCTTTAGTAGTCTGTTGGCGCCCTCTCCTGGAGGAATAGTTTGCTTGCTCTTGGACATTCTAAAAGAGAGGTCATGATAGACATTGAGCTTCTGAGCTCAATTGGGGACAGTCATGGGTGATGAATGTTTGCAACCTACTGCGAAGCCTCATACCGCAATATAAGGAACGTCAAATACTAAGAAAGGGCGGCCTATGAAAGAATTACTACTTTCAATAAGTACACTTAAACGGCTAATTGGGAATAGAAAAACTGTAAAAAGCCCTCTGAGAAAGCCCCCCTCTAACCTTTGATAGTAAGCTTTTCTGTAGTCTGCCTGTTGATGTATTTTCCGTTTGAACTGTGCACAACATGAAGAGACGGAACACTGGCGGCTTGTCACAATGCCCCCCGATGACATCACAATAGCGCTGCTGCCTAGAAAACAAGCTGCGCAGAAGAAGTTGTTCTTTGGGTGGGAGGGTGGGCTAGTGGAAGGAGGGGGCAATCTCTTTTTTTCCCGGGTGGTAGGGGGATGACAGGAGAAGGGAAGCGGGTGGTGAGAAAGGTACAGAGGGCAGGGTTTGGGGGCTGGGAAGGAAAGGGAAAAGATTAGGGTTTGGGGATGATGAAAGGGCTTTCTACGGGTAAGGATGGCAAAGGGTGGCAGTGACGGAAAGTCAGGCAACCTGTCCTGTCCGTCTTTTTGTATCGTGAATTGGAAAGACTGCAAGGGGGAGGGGAGTTGCTTGCGCCCTAAAGGAGGAGTTATTCAGATTCATTGCAGTGGGCGGCGGCTGCAAAACGCACCATTCTTCTTGTTTTGGCTCTGCAAAGCAGCCTTTTCAAGGGTTGGCTTGGGTGACAAAATGTCTTGTGTAGGCGTGGGTTTGTCTCCCTCTCGCTCTCTCTCCCTAAGATGTGTCCGGCATAGGCCAGGGTGCCACTCGAGGCCCAAACCAATTCTGGTTATCGCTTCTCGGCCTTTTGGCTAAGATCAAGTGTAGTATCTGTTCTTATCAGTTTAATATCTGATACGTCCCCTATCTGGGGACCATATATTAAATGGATTTTTAGAACAGGGAGATGGAAAAAGAGCTTGCTCTGTCCACTCCACGCATTGACCTGGTATTGCAGTACCTCCAGGAACGGTGCACCCCTTCTTAACCCAGTTTCCAAAAGCAGAACTCAATTCACCTGATTCATATTAGCCCGATTTAATGAATTGGAAGAAAGCATACGTCTTCATATGCACCTCAATTTGGCCCATTCACTTTTCACACTTCCTCCTTTTGTTTTTTATTAGTGATGAGCGAGCAAGAAAGCCACGGACCCACTTGGGGGGAGGGGCGACATGACCAAGGGGGAGGTAGGGAGTGATGGGTTAATAGGGACAGTGGTATATGCCTAATATGGCTTTGGGGGATGGTTTTAGCCGGGGAGGAAGAGGAGGAGCAGGGAAAGGGTTAGCTGGGAGAGGAAGGAGTTACCTCCTCTTCTGTTTCCGGACGCCGAACGATCTGCACGTGCACCTCCATGGCAGATCTTCAGGAGCTCCAGCGTCTGATTCAGGCAGCGGTCGCAGCGCACGGGCCCCTGGCAGTGCAGACCCACATCAGGGCTGCCGGGGTTAACCCGTCGGCGCTTGCCCCTCGTCCCCCCAGCAGCGGCGGGCGCCAGTCGCGGCCCCCCCGCAGGTATTCCCCGGGCGCGGGGGGGGCGAGGAGGAGATGTAAGAGCCCCTCCAGGGACCCTCCGCAGAGTGCAGCGCAGCAGCAGCGTCTGGCTGCTGCAGAGGCCGGCGGGAGGAATCTTCGTTCCAGCCGCGGCGGTCGGGAGGTGGGAGTGGCCAGCACGGGGCCTGCTTCCGGTCCCGGCCTCCGGGCTGGAGTTCCTGAGACTGCAGCGGCTCCAGGCCGGGAGCGCGCTCGGCGCAGGAGAGAGGCCAGCAGATCCCCCTGCAGTCGGCGGGGGGACCGCGGGGCTGCACGTGGCGGTAGGTCCGGCGCCGGGGGGGGGTCTGCGGTGCCTGACCCCGGTGCGGCTGAGAGAAGGAGTGACGGCGGGAGCCCTGCGGCAACCGCCGGGTCACTCAGTACCGCTGTGCAGCCCCCGGATGTGGCAGTCTCCCGTGGGAGCGGGAGGACTCGGCGGATGGAGGCCTGCAATAGCCCAGGAGGGCCAGAGGCGACGACGGCTGAGATCCGGAGCCGGGCGTCTGGTCGTCCGCGCCCGGAGGCCCCTTGCAGTCGGCAGGGGGGCGGGCGCAAGAGGTCGAGGCCCGGGGTGCCGGCGCGGGGGACAGGACGGTCTCCTGGGTTGTCACCCCGGGGCAAGAGATGGAGCGGGGATGACTCTGCCCACGCGGCGGCCCTGTCTGGCGGCCGTGGTGGGGGGGGTGCTGCGGCGGCGCCCCCCGGATGTCGGATGGAAGATGAGGCCAGCGGCGAGGAGGGGGAAGAGGCTTTCGGTTCGGAGGAGTCGGATGGACGACAGACGGAGGACAGCGAGGCGGCGGTCTCGGGAGACGCCGAGCGGCGGTCGGGTGAGACGGCCGCGGAGGCGGCAGGGGCTGCACTGGCGGGGGGCTTCGGGGGGGGGGGCGGCTGCGGCTACGGCAGCGCCCGCTGGTTTCGCAGTGTGGAGTCAATTGTTGGGGCTGTTGCAGGGGCTGGCGGCGGCTTCGGGAGCGGGGGGGGAGGGGGCCCAGGCGCCGGTGGCGGCGTGGGTGGGTGCAGCCGGTTTAGGGGCCTCGGCGGCGACGGGGGGTGACGGAGCGGGTGCGAGTAGAGGGGGGGGCGAAGGGGGGAGTGAGACGGGGGGGGGAAAGGAGAAGGAAAAGGAGAAGGAAAAGGAGAAGGAAAAGGAGAAGGAGGATGAGGTGGTGCGCTTAGATGATAGGGCTAAAAGCGAAGTTTATGTTTGTTTTGAGGGCCCGCTGGGGGCCCATTTAAAGAAGGAGGTGCGGGAAAAAATTTGGAAAGGGGAATATGTGGAGATATTTTCTCTGCTTCCCCTGGAGAAATTTAATTTGGATAGGGTTAAGCCGAGTGATTCCAAAAAGGAGAAGGACGAGGAGGAAAAGCGCCGTTATAGGCTTATTCCTCGGACTTTTGCCAACTGGCTACAGGCATTTGCGATTTTGGCGAGCGTGGTCGGGGAGAAGGAGCCGGAGCATTGTTCGGCTTTGTTCGGCTACATGGATGCGATAGGGGAGGCTTATCGAGTTTATGGCGGACTGGCGTGGCTGCGCTACGACGAGCAATTTAGGCAGCGGAAGGCATTGCGGCCAGATATGCGTTGGGACCATAAGGATATTTCCTTATGGATGCGATTGATGTCGGCACCGGCTCAGCCCTTTCGGGGGGGCGCCGGGGGTTCGGGGGGGGCCGGGTCCCCGGCAAGTTTCAAGAAAGGTTTGTGTTGGCAGTACAATGAAGGGCAGTGCAGGTTTGGAGCGGCGTGCCGTTTTAAGCATGAATGCTCCGGATGTGGGGGGGGACATAGCTTGTCCAAATGTTTTAAAAAAGGAAAAGGAAAGGCTGGTGATGGGGCTGGTAAGAGGGACGACGCCGGTGAAGGTAGAAGTGATGGTTCCGTTTTTAAATAGGTATCCGGACAAGGAGGCGGCGGCGTTGTTAAGTTCTGGTTTTTCGGATGGTTTTCATATTCCGTCGGTTGTTAATGCATCGGTTCCGCCGTATCGTAATTTGCGTTCCGCTCGGGATCACCCGGAAGTGGTGGATGAGAAGCTGGAAAGGGAGGTGGCTTTGGGCAGGATGGGCGGCCCTTATGTTGCCCCGCCGTGCGGGAATTTGGTGGTGTCACCGTTGGGGGTGGTACCAAAGAAGGAGCGGAATAAATTTCGGCTGATTCATCATTTGTCTTACCCGGAAGGGTTATCGGTGAATGATGGCATTGCGCCGGAGTTGTCGGCGGTATATTATGTGTCGTTCGATAAGGCGTTGGACCTGGTTAGGGCGGCGGGGCGGGGTGCATTGATGGCAAAGGCGGATGTGGAAGCAGCGTTTCGGTTGTTACCGGTTCATCCAGATAGTCAGCATTTGTTGGGTTGCTGGTGGGATGGCAGTTATTATGTTGATCGTTGTTTGCCAATGGGCTGTTCCATTTCGTGTTCGTACTTTGAGGCATTTAGTTCGTTTGTTGAGTGGGTGGTTCGGGACGTGTCCGGGCTTACGTCCATCATTCATTACTTGGATGATTTCCTGTGTGTCGGGCCGGCGGGTTCGATGGTTTGTGCGGGTTTGCTATTTGCGTTGCAAAAAGTTGCGGCCAGTTTCGGGATTCCTTTGGCGCCGGATAAGACGGAAGGCCCGGCGCCGGTGATGTGTTTTCTGGGAATTGAAATTGACACCATTGCTATGGAATGCAGGTTGCCGGCGGAGAAGGTCCGTGATTTGAGGTCCGCAGTGTCAGGGGTAAAAGCGGCGAAGAAGGTGCGGCTTAAGGCGGTGCAGTCTTTGCTTGGAAAATTGAATTTTGCTTGCAGAATTGTGCCAATGGGGAGAGTGTTTGCGAGGCGTTTGGCGACGGCGACGGCCGGGGTACGGTTGCCGGCGCATTTTGTGCGGATCACAAAGGCGATCAGGGACGATTTGGAAGTATGGGATCAATTTTTTGCAGCATTTCAACGGCCGGACGCTGGTGATGGAGAGGGTGGCGTCTAACGGGGCGTTGCAGCTGTTTACGGATGCGGCGGGGTCGGCCGGGTTTGGGGCTGTCTTCAGAGGTCATTGGTGTGTCGGGCAGTGGCCACAGGCGTGGCGGGAGAGCGGCTTGGTTAGGAATTTGGCCCTGTTAGAGCTATTCCCCATTGTAGTGGCAGTGGAGCTATGGGGGTCGCACTTTGCCGGAAGGAAAGTGTGTTTTCATTGTGATAACCAGGCGGTGGTGCACGCGATTAACAACTTGTCTGCTAAGTCGGAGCCGGTGGTGGTGTATTTGCGGCATTTAGTGTTGAGATGTCTGCAGTTGAATGTGCAGGTAGTGGCAAGGCACGTTCCGGGTGTTGACAACGAGGTGGCTGATGCTTTGTCTCGTTTTCAGTTCAGCAGGTTTCGGGCGCTGTTGCCGTGGGCGGACGAAGTTGGAGTGGAGTGCCCCGAGGATTTGTGGCATCTGGTGAGGCGGTGATCTCAGACTTGATTCGGAACTCGGTGACCGAGGTGACTTGGTGCCGGTATGCTAAGGTGTGGGCTGAATGGGAGGAGTTGTTGCGTCTGATGTTTGGTGGGGAAAGCGTGGATTACTTGGTGGCTTTGTTGTCATTGGTGAGTACGGATTTTTCAGCCGGGCGATCGGCATCGGCTGTGGCACATCGGGTGTCGGCAGTGGCATTTTGGTTAAAAATGAGAGGGGAGCGTGATGTTTCACAGGATTTTCGGGTTCGTCAGGCTTTGAGGGGCTTTCGCCGTGGCGTACGGGAGAGGGACAAGAGGCGCCCTGTATCGTTTGGTTTGTTGAGACGGATGGTGGGTGGCCTGAGCGGCATTTGTGAGTCTGTGTACGAGACGGTTCTATTTACAACGGCTTTCGGTCTCGCTTTTTATGGGGCGTTCCGGATAGGCGAGCTGGTGAGCCCGTCCAGGGTGACGGGTGGTGGTTTGATGTTTGAGGACGTGCAAGTGAGCAGTAGTCAGGTGGAGTGCCGGATTCGCCGGTCAAAAAATGGATCAGCTGGGCCGTGGTAGATTGGTGGTGTTATATGCGGTTCCAGGGGAGGAATTGTGCCCTGTGCGTTTAGTCGAGAGATTTATGGCCGTGAGGGGAGGCTTACCTGGCCCGTTGTTGCGGCATTTGAATGGGTCGTTTTTGTCGAGGTTTCAGTTTGTGGCGGTGCTGCGGCTAAGTCTACGTAACGCGGGGGAGCGCCCGGAGGAATTCGGGTCGCATTCATTCCGAATTGGTGCAGCAACGGAGGCAGCCCGTTGGGGGCTTGGAGATGAGGTGGTAAAGCGTATTGGTAGATGGGAATCTTCTTGTTTTCGGCGGTATGTGAGACCGCAGTTGTTGTAGCATCATGGGACTTTGGTTACGTGCGGAAGGTTTGAGGAAAGGGGTGTTTTTTGATGTGTTGGTGGTTGTGCTGTTATTGGTTTTGATATTTTCGTTTTGTTTTATTTGTTATAGGGAAGTGCCTGATCTGGATCTTGGGGCACTCCTTCGTATTTTGGGGTGCCCGTCGGGCGGAGGTCCGCCCGAATGGTCGACAGCTGGGTTTGGATCGTGCGCAGGCGACTGTTCGATGGATCGGAGTTCGGGGCATGGAGTGGGGCAGGGTGGTCCCGGAATTTCGTTTCCATTGTAAAGTTGAGCGGCCCCCGGATGTGCTGGTATTGCATGTGGGGGGTAATGATCTTGGTGCCAGGGCGTCGCGGGATTTGATCCGAGACATAAAGATTGATTTACTGCAGTTGTGGAAGCGGTATCCTGGTTTGCTGGTCGTATGGTCTGACATAGTGACCAGGTTGGCATGGAGAGGGGCTCGGTCGGTGGAGAAGGTTAATAAGGCTAGGGCCCAGGTGAATAGGGTAGTGGCTAGGTTTGTGACCAGGAATGGTGGGATTGTGGTACGGCACAGGGATTTGGAGCCGGCTGATTGGCGATTTCGGAGGGGTGATGGTGTGCACCTCAACGAGGTCGGTCTGGATTTATGGGCGCTGGGTCTGCAGGATGGTGTGGAGCGTGCTTTTGGTGTGTGGCGGGTCCAGGCCACGTAAGGTGTCACGTGGTCTGTCCTGTGGCGGTGGGGGTAGGTCTGGTCCAGAGGTTTGGAAGTGATTGGTGGCTGGACCGGGAGTCATTGTCTTGGTATGGTGGCTCTCGGTTTCCGGGATGTGGCAGGCACGGGGTTCTGCCAAAGTGTGGGGGTCAATCCGTGGGTGATTGGCACCTCGTCTCTGGGTCGGTGTGTTGCGGCCGGGGACAGGGGGAGTAGTAGTAGTGGACTGGGCCTACCCCGGGGGGTATTGTAAATGTTATTGTCTATTGTTACCGTTATGTGGTTGTTTTGGGTCGCCCGTTGGACGGCGTCCCTAAGGTACTAGTCTGTAAAACAATAGGCAATAAAAAGGCTGCTGTGGCCATTTGAACCAAGTCGCATGCAGTCCGTGTGTTTAATTTTAGAGGATAAGGGGGTTTGGTTACACAGACATCATGACCGGAGAATCCTCCCTCAGCTGGTCAAGAAAGCCACGGACCCACTTGGGGGGAGGGGCGACATGACCAAGGGGGAGGTAGGGAGTGATGGGTTAATAGGGACAGTGGTATATGCCTAATATGGCTTTGGGGGATGGTTTTAGCCGGGGAGGAAGAGGAGGAGCAGGGAAAGGGTTAGCTGGGAGAGGAAGGAGTTACCTCCTCTTCTGTTTCCGGACGCCGAACGATCCCCGCCCACCCTCCCTTTGTGTTGTCATGTGGGAGATGTTTTTGGGTAGTTGGGATACCTTTTGTCACAGTAGCGGTGGGGGTAGGTCTGGTCCAGAGGTTTGGAAGTGATTGGTGGCTGGACCGGGAGTCATTGTCTTGGTATGGTGGCTCTCGGTTTCCGGGATGTGGCAGGCACGGGGTTCTGCCAAAGTGTGGGGGTCAATCCGTGGGTGATTGGCACCTCGTCTCTGGGTCGGTGTGTTGCGGCCGGGGACAGGGGGAGTAGTAGTAGTGGACTGGGCCTACCCCGGGGGGTATTGTAAATGTTATTGTCTATTGTTACCGTTATGTGGTTGTTTTGGGTCGCCCGTTGGACGGCGTCCCTAAGGTACTAGTCTGTAAAACAATAGGCAATAAAAAGGCTGCTGTGGCCATTTGAACCAAGTCGCATGCAGTCCGTGTGTTTAATTTTAGAGGATAAGGGGGTTTGGTTACACAGACATCATGACCGGAGAATCCTCCCTCAGCTGGTCATGCTTGTCACTACTCGGTACTCGCACGAGTATCACTGTACTCGGGCTGCTCGGCGGGGACCGAGTAATCTCGCGATACTCGTGCTTTACTCGTGGTCTTCATTTCTGCATGTTGGCGCTCTTTTGAGAGCCAGCCCTCATGCAGGGATTGGCTGGCAGACCACTGCAATGCCACAGCCCTGTTAGTTGTGGAATTGCAGTGATTGGCCGGCCTGCACAGCGTCACCGAGCCTTTATATCGGCCGGCGCGCTGTGCTCTGCTCACAGCTATTCTGACAGTGAGTGTAGGGAGAGTGTCGCTGATTCAGGGAAAGCTTTGCGGCCCTTTATAGCTTTTTCAGTTGCAGGGCTGCAAACAGTGTGACCAAAAGTCCTTCTCAGGACTATTCTAGTTGTATACAGGCAGGCAGGGTATAGCCAGGTCGGAGTACAGTAGCAGAGTCCTTCTCAGGACTATTGTTGCTATATACAGGCAGGGTATAGCCAGGTCTGAATACAGGCTAGTGACCAAAAGAGTCCTTGTCAGGACTATTGTAGCAGTATACAGGCAGGCAGGCAGGCAGGGTAGTGGTGACCGTATACCAGCCTTCATATCTGGGGCTGGTGTACACAGTGTAAAACAGTCCAGATAGTGTCTGACTTGTCTGTACTGTAATTGTCGCTCCCCAAAAAAACCTGTTAGTAGGTTATTATTGCGTCCGTGCTTGGTTTTTAAAACCGCACGTGTGTGCCTGTTGGTGGCAGCGTACAGGTGCACTGGTGTGCGTTTACCAAACTATTATATAACGCACAAGTGTAGTGTATAATACACGTCAGTCAGCAGTGGCTGATAGTGTCAGAGTTCTTAATTTTTGCTCCTAAAACCTGTGTTAGGTTATTATTGCGTCCGTGCTTGGTTTTTAAAACCGCACGTGTGTGCCTGTTGGTGGCAGCGTACAGGTGCACTGGTGTGCGTTTACCAAACTATTATATAACGCACAAGTGTAGTGTATAATACACGTCAGTCAGCAGTGGCTGATAGTGTCAGAGTTCTTAATTTTTGCTCCTAAAACCTGTGTTAGGTTATTATTGCGTCCGTGCTTGGTTTTTAAAACCGCACGTGTGTGCCTGTTGGTGGCAGCGTACAGGTGCACTGGTGTGCGTTTACCAAACTATTATATAACGCACAAGTGTAGTGTATAATACACGTCAGTCAGCAGTGGCTGATAGTGTCAGAGTTCTTAATTTTTGCTCCTAAAACCTGTGTTAGGTTATTATTGCGTCCGTGCTTGGTTTTTAAAACCGCACGTGTGTGCCTGTTGGTGGCAGCGTACAGGTGCACTGGTGTGCGTTTACCAAACTATTATATAACGCACAAGTGTAGTGTATAATACACGTCAGTCAGCAGTGGCTGATAGTGTCAGAGTTCTTAATTTTTGCTCCTAAAACCTGTGTTAGGTTATTATTGCGTCCGTGCTTGGTTTTTAAAACCGCACGTGTGTGCCTGTTGGTGGCAGCGTACAGGTGCACTGGTGTGCGTTTACCAAACTATTATATAACGCACAAGTGTAGTGTATAATACACGTCAGTCAGCAGTGGCTGATAGTGTCAGAGTTCTTAATTTTTGCTCCTAAAACCTGTGTTAGGTTATTATTGCGTCCGTGCTTGGTTTTTAAAACCGCACGTGTGTGCCTGTTGGTGGCAGCGTACAGGTGCACTGGTGTGCGTTTACCAAACTATTATATAACGCACAAGTGTAGTGTATAATACACGTCAGTCAGCAGTGGCTGATAGTGTCAGAGTTCTTAATTTTTGCTCCTAAAACCTGTGTTAGGTTATTATTGCGTCCGTGCTTGGTTTTTAAAACCGCACGTGTGTGCCTGTTGGTGGCAGCGTACAGGTGCACTGGTGTGCGTTTACCAAACTATTATATAACGCACAAGTGTAGTGTATAATACACGTCAGTCAGCAGTGGCTGATAGTGTCAGAGTTCTTAATTTTTGCTCCTAAAACCTGTGTTAGGTTATTATTGCGTCCGTGCTTGGTTTTTAAAACCGCACGTGTGTGCCTGTTGGTGGCAGCGTACAGGTGCACTGGTGTGCGTTTACCAAACTATTATATAACGCACAAGTGTAGTGTATAATACACGTCAGTCAGCAGTGGCTGATAGTGTCAGAGTTCTTAATTTTTGCTCCTAAAACCTGTGTTAGGTTATTATTGCGTCCGTGCTTGGTTTTTAAAACCGCACGTGTGTGCCTGTTGGTGGCAGCGTACAGGTGCACTGGTGTGCGTTTACCAAACTATTATATAACGCACAAGTGTAGTGTATAATACACGTCAGTCAGCAGTGGCTGATAGTGTCAGAGTTCTTAATTTTTGCTCCTAAAACCTGTGTTAGGTTATTATTGCGTCCGTGCTTGGTTTTTAAAACCGCACGTGTGTGCCTGTTGGTGGCAGCGTACAGGTGCACTGGTGTGCGTTTACCAAACTATTATATAACGCACAAGTGTAGTGTATAATACACGTCAGTCAGCAGTGGCTGATAGTGTCAGAGTTCTTAATTTTTGCTCCTAAAACCTGTGTTAGGTTATTATTGCGTCCGTGCTTGGTTTTTAAAACCGCACGTGTGTGCCTGTTGGTGGCAGCGTACAGGTGCACTGGTGTGCGTTTACCAAACTATTATATAACGCACAAGTGTAGTGTATAATACACGTCAGTCAGCAGTGGCTGATAGTGTCAGAGTTCTTAATTTTTGCTCCTAAAACCTGTGTTAGGTTATTATTGCGTCCGTGCTTGGTTTTTAAAACCGCACGTGTGTGCCTGTTGGTGGCAGCGTACAGGTGCACTGGTGTGCAATTTCCAGAAACTTTGATATAACGCACAAGTAGTGAATATACACGTCAGCAGTGCACAGCATTGCAAAATGCGCAAGGGCATTGGCAAGGAACAAGGAAGTGGACGTGATGGTGGTGCAGGCAGAGGCCGAGGTCGTGGGCAAGCTCTAATTTCGCCACAACAAAGGGCCACATCTAGTCGCTCGCACGTCCTGTCCCAAATTCTTGGGGACCGCAGCAGTACACCGCTCTTGAACCAAGACCAGTGTCAACAGGTTGTTAGTTGGATAGCGGATAATGCTTCCAGTCAGATTGGCACCACCACAAACACTCTGTCTTCCACACGGTCAAGTGTCAGTAGCCGTGATACTGCACCGCACATTTCTGAACCTGATCCTCCTTCCTACCACCAGGCTGAGTACACGTCCTCCTCGGACATTAATGATCCCACACTTGGACACTCGGAAGAGCTGTTCACGTTTCCATTCACACATTCTGGCCTCTCGCCAGCTCATATTGAAGTGGGTCATGAGGAGATCGTCTGTACAGATAGCCAAATATTTGAGCAGCCACGTTCTCACGAAGTTGGCAACGTGTCTCAACAAGTGGTGGACGATGATGAGACACAATTGTCAGCAAGTCAGGAGGAGGAGCAGGGTGCGGAAGAGGAAGACGACGTGGTGGATGATCCAGTAACTGACCCAACCTGGCAGGAGGATATGCAGAGCGAGGACAGCAGTGCACAGGGGGAGGGAGGCGTAGCATCACAACAGGCAGTAAGAAGCAGGGTGGTGGTCCCAGGCAGAAGTCAGGCAACCGTTCCCCGTAACAACACGACGACACAAGGTGCCTGTACAAATGTTAGGTCTTCACGAGTCTGGCAGTTTTTTAAGTTGGATCCAGATGATTCAAAAAAGGCCATTTGCAACACCTGCCGTGCCAGCATCAGCAGGGGTACCAAAACTAGCAGCCTGACCACCACCAGCATGATCAGGCACATGTCAGCCAAGCACCCGACTTTGTGGGAAGTACAACAGAGTCGAGGAGCAGTGCTTGCTGATGTCACTGCTACGTCTTCGCTGGTTGTGCATGCGAGCCAATCCTCTGTCCATGCTGCCTGCGAACAAGCCTCCTCCACTCCTGCACCTGCAGTTGCCTACGCAGAAAGAACACCATCATCAAGCACGTCCTTGTCCCAGCGCAGCGTTCAGTTATCCATTCAGCAAACCTTTGAACGCAGGCGCAAATACACTGCCAACACCCCACATGCCACAGTTCTAAATGCTAACATTTCGCGACTGCTTGCGCTGGAAATGTTGCCTTTTAGGCTGGTGGAGACAGAAGCATTCCGTGACCTGATGGCGGCAGCTGTCCCACGTTACTCGGTCCCCAGCCGCCACTATTTCTCCCGGTGTGCCGTCCCCGCGTTGCATAACCACGTGTCACAAAACATCACACGTGCCCTGAACAACGCTGTTTCACCCAAAGTCCACCTAACCACAGACACGTGGACAAGTGCTTGTGGGCAAGGCCGCTACATCTCGTTGACGGCACACTGGGTTAATATTGTGGAAGCTGGGACCCAGTCTGAGCGAGGGACGGAACACGTCCTTCCCACACCAAGGTTTGCAGGCCCTACCTCAGTCAGTGTTTCACCCACACTCTACAGCTCCGGAATGTCATGCTCTTCAGCCTCCTCCTCCTCCTGCGCATCCTCATCCACTGTGCCCTCCACACCAGTCACAAGCTGGAAGCACTGCAGCACTGCCTCGGCGAAGCGGCAACAGGCTGTGCTGAAGCTAATCTGCATAGGTGACAAACCCCACAATGCAGAAGAGCTGTGGACAGCTCTGAAACAGCAGGCAGATCACTGGCTCACACCTCTGAACCTAAAGCCAGGAAAGGTCGTTTGTGACAATGGCCGGAACCTGGTGGCGGCTTTGAGGCGAGGCCAGCTGACACATGTTCCATGCGTGGCCCATGTGCTCAACCTCGTGGTTCAGCGGTTTATAAAGTCATACCCAGAGCTGTCTGATCTGCTGGTAAAAGTTCGCCGCCTGTCTGCACATTTTCGAAAGTCACCTACTGCTTCAGCCGGCCTTGCCGGCTTTCAGCGCCGTTTGCATCTTCCGGCTCACAGACTGGTGTGTGATGTCCCCACGCGTTGGAATTCAACTCTGCACATGTTGGTCAGGATATGTGAGCAGAAGAGGGCAGTTGTTGAGTACCTGCATCACCTAAGCCGTCGGGAAATGGGTCAAACTCCACACATAACACCTGAGGAGTGGAGATGGATGTCAGACCTATGTACCATCCTCCAAAACTTTGAGGACTCCACCAAGATGGTGAGTGGTGATGACGCCATTATTAGCGTCACCATACCGCTACTCTGCCTTCTAAAACGGTCCCTTTTGAAAAACAAACATGATGCATTGCAGGCGGAGCGCGATGAGTTGCAGCAAGAAACAGTAGTGGGTGTGGGTGATAACACACAGCCCAGCCTCGTCTCATCACAACGTGCAGTGGAGGACTATGACGAGGAGGAGGATGAAGACATGGAGCAACTCTCCGGCCAAATTGAGGATATGACATGCACACCAGTCATATCCTCGATTCAGCGTGGCTGGCCAGAGGACAGGGTAGATGAGGAGGAGGAGGAGGAGGAGGAGGAGGAGGACAGCATGTTCAGTCATCTTGTTGGTCAGGCTACTGAAGTCCTGGCTGTTAAGAGTCTGGCGCACATGGCTGACTTTATGGTAAGCTGCCTGTCTCGTGACCCTCGCGTTAAGAACATCTTGGCCGACAATCATTACTGGTTGGTAACACTGTTAGACCCACGCTACAAGGAGAACTTTTTGTCTCTTATTCCCGTGGATGAGAGGTCAACCAAAATGCAGCAGTTTCGGAAGGCCATACTCACGGAAGTAGGCAAAGCATTCCCCTCACAAAACGCTAGCGGCATAGGTCAGGAATCAGTGGACAACCGAGGCGTACAGCCGAGAGAGGCACAAGTCCAATCCGCCAGAGGTAGGGGAACAGTCTTTAAGATGTGGGACAGTTTTCTCAGCCCCTCACGTACCACAGCCCCTGAGGTGCGGGGTAGTGCCACAAGAAATCCTAAGTTTGCCCAGATGCTGAAGGAGTACCTTGCAGATCGAACAACTGTACTCCGACATTCCTCTGTGCCTTACAATTATTGGGTATCCAAGCTGGACACGTGGCATGAATTGGCTCTCTACGCCTTGGAAGTCCTGGCCTGCCCTGCTGCTAGCGTTTTGTCAGAGCGTGTTTTTAGTGCCGCAGGTGGAATCATTACAGATAAACGCACCCGCCTGTCAACTGAAAATGCTGACAGGCTGACTCTGATAAAGATGAACAAGGGTTGGATTGGGCCAGACTTCACCACACCACCAGCAAATGAGAGCGGAATTTAAAGTTTGCCATGTACCTCCACTCACCCATGGGTACACTTCTCGACTTTGGATAATCGCTGGACTGCTCCTCCTTCTCCTCATGCGCCATCATGATGACCGTTACAATAGTTAGGTCTTTGTTTCAGGTATACCCCCAGTGGTAAATTTTTTCGCCCATTCTTTGCAGAATGGACATTACAACGACAGGAGACCCGCTCCTTTGCAATGGGAACAATGTTTTGAGGCCCTCATGCACGTCTCTACCCAGGGACAACGTGGAGCCTCCCAATTTTTGGCTGCCCTGCCTAAGGGCTATACTGAAATACACCCACTTCCTTAAAATGGACACTTAATGTTTTGAGGCCCTCATGCACGTCTCTACCCAGGGACAATGTGGAGCCTCCCAATTTTTGGCTGCCCTGGCAAAGGGCTATACTGAAATAGACCCACTTCCTTACAATGGGCACTTCAGGTTTAAAGGCCATCATGCACGTCTCTACCCAGGGACAATGTGGAGCCTCCCAATTTTTGGCTGCCCTGCCTAAGGGCTATACTATAATACACCCACTTCCTGACAATGGACACTTAATGTTTTGAGGCCCTCATGCACGTCTCTACCCAGGGACAATGTGGAGCCTCCCAATTTTTGGCTGCCCTGGCAAAGGGCTATACTGAAATAGACCCACTTCCTTACAATGGGCACTTCAGGTTTAAAGGCCATCATGCACGTCTCTACCCAGGGACAATGTGGAGCCTCCCAATTTTTGGCTGCCCTGCCTAAGGGCTATACTATAATACACCCACTTCCTGACAATGGACACTTAATGTTTTGAGGCCCTCATGCACGTCTCTACCCAGGGACAATGTGGAGCCTCCCAATTTTTGGCTGCCCTGGCAAAGGGCTATACTGAAATAGACCCACTTCCTTACAATGGGCACTTCAGGTTTAAAGGCCATCATGCACGTCTCTACCCAGGGACAATGTGGAGCCTCCCAATTTTTGGCTGCCCTGCCTAAGGGCTATACTATAATACACCCACTTCCTGACAATGGACACTTAATGTTTTGAGGCCCTCATGCACGTCTCTACCCAGGGACAATGTGGAGCCTCCCAATTTTTGACTGCCCTGGCAAAGGGCTATACTGAAATAGACCCACTTCCTTACAATGGGCACTTCAGGTTTAAAGGCCATCATGCACGTCTCTACCCAGGGACAATGTGGAGCCTCCCAATTTTTGGCTGCCCTGCCTAAGGGCTATACTATAATACACCCACTTCCTGACAATGGACACTTAATGTTTTGAGGCCCTCATGCACGTCTCTACCCAGGGACAATGTGGAGCCTCCCAATTTTTGGCTGCCCTGGCAAAGGGCTATACTGAAATAGACCCACTTCCTTACAATGGGCACTTCAGGTTTAAAGGCCATCATGCACGTCTCTACCCAGGGACAATGTGGAGCCTCCCAATTTTTGGCTGCCCTGCCTAAGGGCTATACTATAATACACCCACTTCCTGACAATGGACACTTAATGTTTTGAGGCCCTCATGCACGTCTCTACCCAGGGACAATGTGGAGCCTCCCAATTTTTGGCTGCCCTGGCAAAGGGCTATACTGAAATAGACCCACTTCCTTACAATGGGCACTTCAGGTTTAAAGGCCATCATGCACGTCTCTACCCAGGGACAATGTGGAGCCTCCCAATTTTTGGCTGCCCTGCCTAAGGGCTATACTATAATACACCCACTTCCTGACAATGGACACTTAATGTTTTGAGGCCCTCATGCACGTCTCTACCCAGGGACAATGTGGAGCCTCCCAATTTTTGGCTGCCCTGGCAAAGGGCTATACTGAAATAGACCCACTTCCTTACAATGGGCACTTCAGGTTTAAAGGCCATCATGCACGTCTCTACCCAGGGACAATGTGGAGCCTCCCAATTTTTGGCTGCCCTGCCTAAGGGCTATACTATAATACACCCACTTCCTGACAATGGACACTTAATGTTTTGAGGCCCTCATGCACGTCTCTACCCAGGGACAATGTGGAGCCTCCCAATTTTTGGCTGCCCTGGCAAAGGGCTATACTGAAATAGACCCACTTCCTTACAATGGGCACTTCAGGTTTAAAGGCCATCATGCACGTCTCTACCCAGGGACAATGTGGAGCCTCCCAATTTTTGGCTGCCCTGCCTAAGGGCTATACTATAATACACCCACTTCCTGACAATGGACACTTAATGTTTTGAGGCCCTCATGCACGTCTCTACCCAGGGACAATGTGGAGCCTCCCAATTTTTGGCTGCCCTGGCAAAGGGCTATACTGAAATAGACCCACTTCCTTACAATGGGCACTTCAGGTTTAAAGGCCATCATGCACGTCTCTACCCAGGGACAATGTGGAGCCTCCCAATTTTTGGCTGCCCTGCCTAAGGGCTATACTATAATACACCCACTTCCTGACAATGGACACTTAATGTTTTGAGGCCCTCATGCACGTCTCTACCCAGGGACAATGTGGAGCCTCCCAATTTTTGGCTGCCCTGGCAAAGGGCTATACTGAAATAGACCCACTTCCTTACAATGGGCACTTCAGGTTTAAAGGCCATCATGCACGTCTCTACCCAGGGACAATGTGGAGCCTCCCAATTTTTGGCTGCCCTGCCTAAGGGCTATACTATAATACACCCACTTCCTGACAATGGACACTTAATGTTTTGAGGCCCTCATGCACGTCTGTATGCAGGGGCATTGGTGAACCTCACAATTTAGGACTGCCCTGGCAAAGGAAAATACTACAAAGACTCACTTCCTCAAAATGGGCACATTAGACTCAAGAGGCCTTCATGTACGTCTCTTCTCAGGGACATCGGAGTGCCACACAATGTTTTCACGTAAAATCTTTCATGTATTGATCTCAAAAAGTAACATACACCAGATCTATCTCACTATTGGGTATGTGCCCTTAACATTTCCGCCATGAAAAATCATTTTGGGGTCATTTTGGAAGGTTTTCTGGTGAGTCCGTAAAAATGGCGTAAAACGCGGACAAAATTGTTCACAGCTGTGACTTTTGAGTGATAAATGCTTCAAGGGGTCTTCCCCATGCTGTTGCCATGTCATTTGAGCACTCTTCTGAGACTTTTGTGACATTTTTAGGGTTTCTCCATGCTGCCGGGAGGTCATTTCACAAAAATACTCGGGTCTCCCATAGGATAACATTGGGCTCGTTGCTCGGGCCGAGTACACGAGTATCTTGGGAGGCTCGGCCCGAGCTTCGAGCACCCGAGCTTTTTAGTACTCGCTCATCACTATTTTTTATCTTTCACACTTTTGACTTTCTTTATTCATCCAAATAGCAAACTCATCACCACTCAACCTGACCAACTCGGCTATGTCCCCGTGCTGCAGTTCTCTGTCTTATCTAGATCATTTGCAATTGAATGGAATAGATCCCTTTTGGACAAAGTGGATTCACCTGCTGCTGCAGTGACCACAGGTGTGATAACATCTAGAATTGGCATCTGGTGCGATCTCTCCGCTTCCACTCCAAAGAAAGTTACCTGTTTATTCCTATCATGCATTGGTTTTTGGGGTTTTCTTTGAGTAATGATGATCTCTTTAGTAGTCTGTTGGCGCCCTCTCCTGGAGGAATAGTTTGCTTGCTCTTGGACATTCTAAAAGAGAGGTCATGATAGACATTGAGCTTCTGAGCTCAATTGGGGACAGTCATGGGTGATGAATGTTTGCAACCTACTGCGAAGCCTCATACCGCAATATAAGGAACGTCAAATACTAAGAAAGGGCGGCCTATGAAAGAATTACTACTTTCAATAAGTACACTTAAACGGCTAATTGGGAATAGAAAAACTGTAAAAAGCCCTCTGAGAAAGCCCCCCTCTAACCTTTGATAGTAAGCTTTTCTGTAGTCTGCCTGTTGATGTATTTTCCGTTTGAACTGTGCACAACATGAAGAGACGGAACACTGGCGGCTTGTCACAATGCCCCCCGATGACATCACAATAGCGCTGCTGCCTAGAAAACAAGCTGCGCAGAAGAAGTTGTTCTTTGGGTGGGAGGGTGGGCTAGTGGAAGGAGGGGGCAATCTCTTTTTTTCCCGGGTGGTAGGGGGATGACAGGAGAAGGGAAGCGGGTGGTGAGAAAGGTACAGAGGGCAGGGTTTGGGGGCTGGGAAGGAAAGGGAAAAGATTAGGGTTTGGGGATGATGAAAGGGCTTTCTACGGGTAAGGATGGCAAAGGGTGGCAGTGACGGAAAGTCAGGCAACCTGTCCTGTCCGTCTTTTTGTATCGTGAATTGGAAAGACTGCAAGGGGGAGGGGAGTTGCTTGCGCCCTAAAGGAGGAGTTATTCAGATTCATTGCAGTGGGCGGCGGCTGCAAAACGCACCATTCTTCTTGTTTTGGCTCTGCAAAGCAGCCTTTTCAAGGGTTGGCTTGGGTGACAAAATGTCTTGTGTAGGCGTGGGTTTGTCTCCCTCTCGCTCTCTCTCCCTAAGATGTGTC
Source organism: Anomaloglossus baeobatrachus (assembly GCF_048569485.1). Lineage (NCBI taxonomy): Eukaryota > Metazoa > Chordata > Amphibia > Anura > Aromobatidae > Anomaloglossus > Anomaloglossus baeobatrachus. The sequence continues at coordinate 12,253 of NW_027443423.1, read as the reverse complement.
CGGCATAGGCCAGGGTGCCACTCGAGGCCCAAACCAATTCTGGTTATCGCTTCTCGGCCTTTTGGCTAAGATCAAGTGTAGTATCTGTTCTTATCAGTTTAATATCTGATACGTCCCCTATCTGGGGACCATATATTAAATGGATTTTTAGAACAGGGAGATGGAAAAAGAGCTTGCTCTGTCCACTCCACGCATTGACCTGGTATTGCAGTACCTCCAGGAACGGTGCACCCCTTCTTAACCCAGTTTCCAAAAGCAGAACTCAATTCACCTGATTCATATTAGCCCGATTTAATGAATTGGAAGAAAGCATACGTCTTCATATGCACCTCAATTTGGCCCATTCACTTTTCACACTTCCTCCTTTTGTTTTTTATCTTTCACACTTTTGACTTTCTTTATTCATCCAAATAGCAAACTCATCACCACTCAACCTGACCAACTCGGCTATGTCCCCGTGCTGCAGTTCTCTGTCTTATCTAGATCATTTGCAATTGAATGGAATAGATCCCTTTTGGACAAAGTGGATTCACCTGCTGCTGCAGTGACCACAGGTGTGATAACATCTAGAATTGGCATCTGGTGCGATCTCTCCGCTTCCACTCCAAAGAAAGTTACCTGTTTATTCCTATCATGCATTGGTTTTTGGGGTTTTCTTTGAGTAATGATGATCTCTTTAGTAGTCTGTTGGCGCCCTCTCCTGGAGGAATAGTTTGCTTGCTCTTGGACATTCTAAAAGAGAGGTCATGATAGACATTGAGCTTCTGAGCTCAATTGGGGACAGTCATGGGTGATGAATGTTTGCAACCTACTGCGAAGCCTCATACCGCAATATAAGGAACGTCAAATACTAAGAAAGGGCGGCCTATGAAAGAATTACTACTTTCAATAAGTACACTTAAACGGCTAATTGGGAATAGAAAAACTGTAAAAAGCCCTCTGAGAAAGCCCCCCTCTAACCTTTGATAGTAAGCTTTTCTGTAGTCTGCCTGTTGATGTATTTTCCGTTTGAACTGTGCACAACATGAAGAGACGGAACACTGGCGGCTTGTCACAATGCCCCCCGATGACATCACAATAGCGCTGCTGCCTAGAAAACAAGCTGCGCAGAAGAAGTTGTTCTTTGGGTGGGAGGGTGGGCTAGTGGAAGGAGGGGGCAATCTCTTTTTTTCCCGGGTGGTAGGGGGATGACAGGAGAAGGGAAGCGGGTGGTGAGAAAGGTACAGAGGGCAGGGTTTGGGGGCTGGGAAGGAAAGGGAAAAGATTAGGGTTTGGGGATGATGAAAGGGCTTTCTACGGGTAAGGATGGCAAAGGGTGGCAGTGACGGAAAGTCAGGCAACCTGTCCTGTCCGTCTTTTTGTATCGTGAATTGGAAAGACTGCAAGGGGGAGGGGAGTTGCTTGCGCCCTAAAGGAGGAGTTATTCAGATTCATTGCAGTGGGCGGCGGCTGCAAAACGCACCATTCTTCTTGTTTTGGCTCTGCAAAGCAGCCTTTTCAAGGGTTGGCTTGGGTGACAAAATGTCTTGTGTAGGCGTGGGTTTGTCTCCCTCTCGCTCTCTCTCCCTAAGATGTGTCCGGCATAGGCCAGGGTGCCACTCGAGGCCCAAACCAATTCTGGTTATCGCTTCTCGGCCTTTTGGCTAAGATCAAGTGTAGTATCTGTTCTTATCAGTTTAATATCTGATACGTCCCCTATCTGGGGACCATATATTAAATGGATTTTTAGAACAGGGAGATGGAAAAAGAGCTTGCTCTGTCCACTCCACGCATTGACCTGGTATTGCAGTACCTCCAGGAACGGTGCACCCCTTCTTAACCCAGTTTCCAAAAGCAGAACTCAATTCACCTGATTCATATTAGCCCGATTTAATGAATTGGAAGAAAGCATACGTCTTCATATGCACCTCAATTTGGCCCATTCACTTTTCACACTTCCTCCTTTTGTTTTTTATCTTTCACACTTTTGACTTTCTTTATTCATCCAAATAGCAAACTCATCACCACTCAACCTGACCAACTCGGCTATGTCCCCGTGCTGCAGTTCTCTGTCTTATCTAGATCATTTGCAATTGAATGGAATAGATCCCTTTTGGACAAAGTGGATTCACCTGCTGCTGCAGTGACCACAGGTGTGATAACATCTAGAATTGGCATCTGGTGCGATCTCTCCGCTTCCACTCCAAAGAAAGTTACCTGTTTATTCCTATCATGCATTGGTTTTTGGGGTTTTCTTTGAGTAATGATGATCTCTTTAGTAGTCTGTTGGCGCCCTCTCCTGGAGGAATAGTTTGCTTGCTCTTGGACATTCTAAAAGAGAGGTCATGATAGACATTGAGCTTCTGAGCTCAATTGGGGACAGTCATGGGTGATGAATGTTTGCAACCTACTGCGAAGCCTCATACCGCAATATAAGGAACGTCAAATACTAAGAAAGGGCGGCCTATGAAAGAATTACTACTTTCAATAAGTACACTTAAACGGCTAATTGGGAATAGAAAAACTGTAAAAAGCCCTCTGAGAAAGCCCCCCTCTAACCTTTGATAGTAAGCTTTTCTGTAGTCTGCCTGTTGATGTATTTTCCGTTTGAACTGTGCACAACATGAAGAGACGGAACACTGGCGGCTTGTCACAATGCCCCCCGATGACATCACAATAGCGCTGCTGCCTAGAAAACAAGCTGCGCAGAAGAAGTTGTTCTTTGGGTGGGAGGGTGGGCTAGTGGAAGGAGGGGGCAATCTCTTTTTTTCCCGGGTGGTAGGGGGATGACAGGAGAAGGGAAGCGGGTGGTGAGAAAGGTACAGAGGGCAGGGTTTGGGGGCTGGGAAGGAAAGGGAAAAGATTAGGGTTTGGGGATGATGAAAGGGCTTTCTACGGGTAAGGATGGCAAAGGGTGGCAGTGACGGAAAGTCAGGCAACCTGTCCTGTCCGTCTTTTTGTATCGTGAATTGGAAAGACTGCAAGGGGGAGGGGAGTTGCTTGCGCCCTAAAGGAGGAGTTATTCAGATTCATTGCAGTGGGCGGCGGCTGCAAAACGCACCATTCTTCTTGTTTTGGCTCTGCAAAGCAGCCTTTTCAAGGGTTGGCTTGGGTGACAAAATGTCTTGTGTAGGCGTGGGTTTGTCTCCCTCTCGCTCTCTCTCCCTAAGATGTGTCCGGCATAGGCCAGGGTGCCACTCGAGGCCCAAACCAATTCTGGTTATCGCTTCTCGGCCTTTTGGCTAAGATCAAGTGTAGTATCTGTTCTTATCAGTTTAATATCTGATACGTCCCCTATCTGGGGACCATATATTAAATGGATTTTTAGAACAGGGAGATGGAAAAAGAGCTTGCTCTGTCCACTCCACGCATTGACCTGGTATTGCAGTACCTCCAGGAACGGTGCACCCCTTCTTAACCCAGTTTCCAAAAGCAGAACTCAATTCACCTGATTCATATTAGCCCGATTTAATGAATTGGAAGAAAGCATACGTCTTCATATGCACCTCAATTTGGCCCATTCACTTTTCACACTTCCTCCTTTTGTTTTTTATCTTTCACACTTTTGACTTTCTTTATTCATCCAAATAGCAAACTCATCACCACTCAACCTGACCAACTCGGCTATGTCCCCGTGCTGCAGTTCTCTGTCTTATCTAGATCATTTGCAATTGAATGGAATAGATCCCTTTTGGACAAAGTGGATTCACCTGCTGCTGCAGTGACCACAGGTGTGATAACATCTAGAATTGGCATCTGGTGCGATCTCTCCGCTTCCACTCCAAAGAAAGTTACCTGTTTATTCCTATCATGCATTGGTTTTTGGGGTTTTCTTTGAGTAATGATGATCTCTTTAGTAGTCTGTTGGCGCCCTCTCCTGGAGGAATAGTTTGCTTGCTCTTGGACATTCTAAAAGAGAGGTCATGATAGACATTGAGCTTCTGAGCTCAATTGGGGACAGTCATGGGTGATGAATGTTTGCAACCTACTGCGAAGCCTCATACCGCAATATAAGGAACGTCAAATACTAAGAAAGGGCGGCCTATGAAAGAATTACTACTTTCAATAAGTACACTTAAACGGCTAATTGGGAATAGAAAAACTGTAAAAAGCCCTCTGAGAAAGCCCCCCTCTAACCTTTGATAGTAAGCTTTTCTGTAGTCTGCCTGTTGATGTATTTTCCGTTTGAACTGTGCACAACATGAAGAGACGGAACACTGGCGGCTTGTCACAATGCCCCCCGATGACATCACAATAGCGCTGCTGCCTAGAAAACAAGCTGCGCAGAAGAAGTTGTTCTTTGGGTGGGAGGGTGGGCTAGTGGAAGGAGGGGGCAATCTCTTTTTTTCCCGGGTGGTAGGGGGATGACAGGAGAAGGGAAGCGGGTGGTGAGAAAGGTACAGAGGGCAGGGTTTGGGGGCTGGGAAGGAAAGGGAAAAGATTAGGGTTTGGGGATGATGAAAGGGCTTTCTACGGGTAAGGATGGCAAAGGGTGGCAGTGACGGAAAGTCAGGCAACCTGTCCTGTCCGTCTTTTTGTATCGTGAATTGGAAAGACTGCAAGGGGGAGGGGAGTTGCTTGCGCCCTAAAGGAGGAGTTATTCAGATTCATTGCAGTGGGCGGCGGCTGCAAAACGCACCATTCTTCTTGTTTTGGCTCTGCAAAGCAGCCTTTTCAAGGGTTGGCTTGGGTGACAAAATGTCTTGTGTAGGCGTGGGTTTGTCTCCCTCTCGCTCTCTCTCCCTAAGATGTGTCCGGCATAGGCCAGGGTGCCACTCGAGGCCCAAACCAATTCTGGTTATCGCTTCTCGGCCTTTTGGCTAAGATCAAGTGTAGTATCTGTTCTTATCAGTTTAATATCTGATACGTCCCCTATCTGGGGACCATATATTAAATGGATTTTTAGAACAGGGAGATGGAAAAAGAGCTTGCTCTGTCCACTCCACGCATTGACCTGGTATTGCAGTACCTCCAGGAACGGTGCACCCCTTCTTAACCCAGTTTCCAAAAGCAGAACTCAATTCACCTGATTCATATTAGCCCGATTTAATGAATTGGAAGAAAGCATACGTCTTCATATGCACCTCAATTTGGCCCATTCACTTTTCACACTTCCTCCTTTTGTTTTTTATCTTTCACACTTTTGACTTTCTTTATTCATCCAAATAGCAAACTCATCACCACTCAACCTGACCAACTCGGCTATGTCCCCGTGCTGCAGTTCTCTGTCTTATCTAGATCATTTGCAATTGAATGGAATAGATCCCTTTTGGACAAAGTGGATTCACCTGCTGCTGCAGTGACCACAGGTGTGATAACATCTAGAATTGGCATCTGGTGCGATCTCTCCGCTTCCACTCCAAAGAAAGTTACCTGTTTATTCCTATCATGCATTGGTTTTTGGGGTTTTCTTTGAGTAATGATGATCTCTTTAGTAGTCTGTTGGCGCCCTCTCCTGGAGGAATAGTTTGCTTGCTCTTGGACATTCTAAAAGAGAGGTCATGATAGACATTGAGCTTCTGAGCTCAATTGGGGACAGTCATGGGTGATGAATGTTTGCAACCTACTGCGAAGCCTCATACCGCAATATAAGGAACGTCAAATACTAAGAAAGGGCGGCCTATGAAAGAATTACTACTTTCAATAAGTACACTTAAACGGCTAATTGGGAATAGAAAAACTGTAAAAAGCCCTCTGAGAAAGCCCCCCTCTAACCTTTGATAGTAAGCTTTTCTGTAGTCTGCCTGTTGATGTATTTTCCGTTTGAACTGTGCACAACATGAAGAGACGGAACACTGGCGGCTTGTCACAATGCCCCCCGATGACATCACAATAGCGCTGCTGCCTAGAAAACAAGCTGCGCAGAAGAAGTTGTTCTTTGGGTGGGAGGGTGGGCTAGTGGAAGGAGGGGGCAATCTCTTTTTTTCCCGGGTGGTAGGGGGATGACAGGAGAAGGGAAGCGGGTGGTGAGAAAGGTACAGAGGGCAGGGTTTGGGGGCTGGGAAGGAAAGGGAAAAGATTAGGGTTTGGGGATGATGAAAGGGCTTTCTACGGGTAAGGATGGCAAAGGGTGGCAGTGACGGAAAGTCAGGCAACCTGTCCTGTCCGTCTTTTTGTATCGTGAATTGGAAAGACTGCAAGGGGGAGGGGAGTTGCTTGCGCCCTAAAGGAGGAGTTATTCAGATTCATTGCAGTGGGCGGCGGCTGCAAAACGCACCATTCTTCTTGTTTTGGCTCTGCAAAGCAGCCTTTTCAAGGGTTGGCTTGGGTGACAAAATGTCTTGTGTAGGCGTGGGTTTGTCTCCCTCTCGCTCTCTCTCCCTAAGATGTGTCCGGCATAGGCCAGGGTGCCACTCGAGGCCCAAACCAATTCTGGTTATCGCTTCTCGGCCTTTTGGCTAAGATCAAGTGTAGTATCTGTTCTTATCAGTTTAATATCTGATACGTCCCCTATCTGGGGACCATATATTAAATGGATTTTTAGAACAGGGAGATGGAAAAAGAGCTTGCTCTGTCCACTCCACGCATTGACCTGGTATTGCAGTACCTCCAGGAACGGTGCACCCCTTCTTAACCCAGTTTCCAAAAGCAGAACTCAATTCACCTGATTCATATTAGCCCGATTTAATGAATTGGAAGAAAGCATACGTCTTCATATGCACCTCAATTTGGCCCATTCACTTTTCACACTTCCTCCTTTTGTTTTTTATCTTTCACACTTTTGACTTTCTTTATTCATCCAAATAGCAAACTCATCACCACTCAACCTGACCAACTCGGCTATGTCCCCGTGCTGCAGTTCTCTGTCTTATCTAGATCATTTGCAATTGAATGGAATAGATCCCTTTTGGACAAAGTGGATTCACCTGCTGCTGCAGTGACCACAGGTGTGATAACATCTAGAATTGGCATCTGGTGCGATCTCTCCGCTTCCACTCCAAAGAAAGTTACCTGTTTATTCCTATCATGCATTGGTTTTTGGGGTTTTCTTTGAGTAATGATGATCTCTTTAGTAGTCTGTTGGCGCCCTCTCCTGGAGGAATAGTTTGCTTGCTCTTGGACATTCTAAAAGAGAGGTCATGATAGACATTGAGCTTCTGAGCTCAATTGGGGACAGTCATGGGTGATGAATGTTTGCAACCTACTGCGAAGCCTCATACCGCAATATAAGGAACGTCAAATACTAAGAAAGGGCGGCCTATGAAAGAATTACTACTTTCAATAAGTACACTTAAACGGCTAATTGGGAATAGAAAAACTGTAAAAAGCCCTCTGAGAAAGCCCCCCTCTAACCTTTGATAGTAAGCTTTTCTGTAGTCTGCCTGTTGATGTATTTTCCGTTTGAACTGTGCACAACATGAAGAGACGGAACACTGGCGGCTTGTCACAATGCCCCCCGATGACATCACAATAGCGCTGCTGCCTAGAAAACAAGCTGCGCAGAAGAAGTTGTTCTTTGGGTGGGAGGGTGGGCTAGTGGAAGGAGGGGGCAATCTCTTTTTTTCCCGGGTGGTAGGGGGATGACAGGAGAAGGGAAGCGGGTGGTGAGAAAGGTACAGAGGGCAGGGTTTGGGGGCTGGGAAGGAAAGGGAAAAGATTAGGGTTTGGGGATGATGAAAGGGCTTTCTACGGGTAAGGATGGCAAAGGGTGGCAGTGACGGAAAGTCAGGCAACCTGTCCTGTCCGTCTTTTTGTATCGTGAATTGGAAAGACTGCAAGGGGGAGGGGAGTTGCTTGCGCCCTAAAGGAGGAGTTATTCAGATTCATTGCAGTGGGCGGCGGCTGCAAAACGCACCATTCTTCTTGTTTTGGCTCTGCAAAGCAGCCTTTTCAAGGGTTGGCTTGGGTGACAAAATGTCTTGTGTAGGCGTGGGTTTGTCTCCCTCTCGCTCTCTCTCCCTAAGATGTGTCCGGCATAGGCCAGGGTGCCACTCGAGGCCCAAACCAATTCTGGTTATCGCTTCTCGGCCTTTTGGCTAAGATCAAGTGTAGTATCTGTTCTTATCAGTTTAATATCTGATACGTCCCCTATCTGGGGACCATATATTAAATGGATTTTTAGAACAGGGAGATGGAAAAAGAGCTTGCTCTGTCCACTCCACGCATTGACCTGGTATTGCAGTACCTCCAGGAACGGTGCACCCCTTCTTAACCCAGTTTCCAAAAGCAGAACTCAATTCACCTGATTCATATTAGCCCGATTTAATGAATTGGAAGAAAGCATACGTCTTCATATGCACCTCAATTTGGCCCATTCACTTTTCACACTTCCTCCTTTTGTTTTTTATCTTTCACACTTTTGACTTTCTTTATTCATCCAAATAGCAAACTCATCACCACTCAACCTGACCAACTCGGCTATGTCCCCGTGCTGCAGTTCTCTGTCTTATCTAGATCATTTGCAATTGAATGGAATAGATCCCTTTTGGACAAAGTGGATTCACCTGCTGCTGCAGTGACCACAGGTGTGATAACATCTAGAATTGGCATCTGGTGCGATCTCTCCGCTTCCACTCCAAAGAAAGTTACCTGTTTATTCCTATCATGCATTGGTTTTTGGGGTTTTCTTTGAGTAATGATGATCTCTTTAGTAGTCTGTTGGCGCCCTCTCCTGGAGGAATAGTTTGCTTGCTCTTGGACATTCTAAAAGAGAGGTCATGATAGACATTGAGCTTCTGAGCTCAATTGGGGACAGTCATGGGTGATGAATGTTTGCAACCTACTGCGAAGCCTCATACCGCAATATAAGGAACGTCAAATACTAAGAAAGGGCGGCCTATGAAAGAATTACTACTTTCAATAAGTACACTTAAACGGCTAATTGGGAATAGAAAAACTGTAAAAAGCCCTCTGAGAAAGCCCCCCTCTAACCTTTGATAGTAAGCTTTTCTGTAGTCTGCCTGTTGATGTATTTTCCGTTTGAACTGTGCACAACATGAAGAGACGGAACACTGGCGGCTTGTCACAATGCCCCCCGATGACATCACAATAGCGCTGCTGCCTAGAAAACAAGCTGCGCAGAAGAAGTTGTTCTTTGGGTGGGAGGGTGGGCTAGTGGAAGGAGGGGGCAATCTCTTTTTTTCCCGGGTGGTAGGGGGATGACAGGAGAAGGGAAGCGGGTGGTGAGAAAGGTACAGAGGGCAGGGTTTGGGGGCTGGGAAGGAAAGGGAAAAGATTAGGGTTTGGGGATGATGAAAGGGCTTTCTACGGGTAAGGATGGCAAAGGGTGGCAGTGACGGAAAGTCAGGCAACCTGTCCTGTCCGTCTTTTTGTATCGTGAATTGGAAAGACTGCAAGGGGGAGGGGAGTTGCTTGCGCCCTAAAGGAGGAGTTATTCAGATTCATTGCAGTGGGCGGCGGCTGCAAAACGCACCATTCTTCTTGTTTTGGCTCTGCAAAGCAGCCTTTTCAAGGGTTGGCTTGGGTGACAAAATGTCTTGTGTAGGCGTGGGTTTGTCTCCCTCTCGCTCTCTCTCCCTAAGATGTGTCCGGCATAGGCCAGGGTGCCACTCGAGGCCCAAACCAATTCTGGTTATCGCTTCTCGGCCTTTTGGCTAAGATCAAGTGTAGTATCTGTTCTTATCAGTTTAATATCTGATACGTCCCCTATCTGGGGACCATATATTAAATGGATTTTTAGAACAGGGAGATGGAAAAAGAGCTTGCTCTGTCCACTCCACGCATTGACCTGGTATTGCAGTACCTCCAGGAACGGTGCACCCCTTCTTAACCCAGTTTCCAAAAGCAGAACTCAATTCACCTGATTCATATTAGCCCGATTTAATGAATTGGAAGAAAGCATACGTCTTCATATGCACCTCAATTTGGCCCATTCACTTTTCACACTTCCTCCTTTTGTTTTTTATCTTTCACACTTTTGACTTTCTTTATTCATCCAAATAGCAAACTCATCACCACTCAACCTGACCAACTCGGCTATGTCCCCGTGCTGCAGTTCTCTGTCTTATCTAGATCATTTGCAATTGAATGGAATAGATCCCTTTTGGACAAAGTGGATTCACCTGCTGCTGCAGTGACCACAGGTGTGATAACATCTAGAATTGGCATCTGGTGCGATCTCTCCGCTTCCACTCCAAAGAAAGTTACCTGTTTATTCCTATCATGCATTGGTTTTTGGGGTTTTCTTTGAGTAATGATGATCTCTTTAGTAGTCTGTTGGCGCCCTCTCCTGGAGGAATAGTTTGCTTGCTCTTGGACATTCTAAAAGAGAGGTCATGATAGACATTGAGCTTCTGAGCTCAATTGGGGACAGTCATGGGTGATGAATGTTTGCAACCTACTGCGAAGCCTCATACCGCAATATAAGGAACGTCAAATACTAAGAAAGGGCGGCCTATGAAAGAATTACTACTTTCAATAAGTACACTTAAACGGCTAATTGGGAATAGAAAAACTGTAAAAAGCCCTCTGAGAAAGCCCCCCTCTAACCTTTGATAGTAAGCTTTTCTGTAGTCTGCCTGTTGATGTATTTTCCGTTTGAACTGTGCACAACATGAAGAGACGGAACACTGGCGGCTTGTCACAATGCCCCCCGATGACATCACAATAGCGCTGCTGCCTAGAAAACAAGCTGCGCAGAAGAAGTTGTTCTTTGGGTGGGAGGGTGGGCTAGTGGAAGGAGGGGGCAATCTCTTTTTTTCCCGGGTGGTAGGGGGATGACAGGAGAAGGGAAGCGGGTGGTGAGAAAGGTACAGAGGGCAGGGTTTGGGGGCTGGGAAGGAAAGGGAAAAGATTAGGGTTTGGGGATGATGAAAGGGCTTTCTACGGGTAAGGATGGCAAAGGGTGGCAGTGACGGAAAGTCAGGCAACCTGTCCTGTCCGTCTTTTTGTATCGTGAATTGGAAAGACTGCAAGGGGGAGGGGAGTTGCTTGCGCCCTAAAGGAGGAGTTATTCAGATTCATTGCAGTGGGCGGCGGCTGCAAAACGCACCATTCTTCTTGTTTTGGCTCTGCAAAGCAGCCTTTTCAAGGGTTGGCTTGGGTGACAAAATGTCTTGTGTAGGCGTGGGTTTGTCTCCCTCTCGCTCTCTCTCCCTAAGATGTGTCCGGCATAGGCCAGGGTGCCACTCGAGGCCCAAACCAATTCTGGTTATCGCTTCTCGGCCTTTTGGCTAAGATCAAGTGTAGTATCTGTTCTTATCAGTTTAATATCTGATACGTCCCCTATCTGGGGACCATATATTAAATGGATTTTTAGAACAGGGAGATGGAAAAAGAGCTTGCTCTGTCCACTCCACGCATTGACCTGGTATTGCAGTACCTCCAGGAACGGTGCACCCCTTCTTAACCCAGTTTCCAAAAGCAGAACTCAATTCACCTGATTCATATTAGCCCGATTTAATGAATTGGAAGAAAGCATACGTCTTCATATGCACCTCAATTTGGCCCATTCACTTTTCACACTTCCTCCTTTTGTTTTTTATCTTTCACACTTTTGACTTTCTTTATTCATCCAAATAGCAAACTCATCACCACTCAACCTGACCAACTCGGCTATGTCCCCGTGCTGCAGTTCTCTGTCTTATCTAGATCATTTGCAATTGAATGGAATAGATCCCTTTTGGACAAAGTGGATTCACCTGCTGCTGCAGTGACCACAGGTGTGATAACATCTAGAATTGGCATCTGGTGCGATCTCTCCGCTTCCACTCCAAAGAAAGTTACCTGTTTATTCCTATCATGCATTGGTTTTTGGGGTTTTCTTTGAGTAATGATGATCTCTTTAGTAGTCTGTTGGCGCCCTCTCCTGGAGGAATAGTTTGCTTGCTCTTGGACATTCTAAAAGAGAGGTCATGATAGACATTGAGCTTCTGAGCTCAATTGGGGACAGTCATGGGTGATGAATGTTTGCAACCTACTGCGAAGCCTCATACCGCAATATAAGGAACGTCAAATACTAAGAAAGGGCGGCCTATGAAAGAATTACTACTTTCAATAAGTACACTTAAACGGCTAATTGGGAATAGAAAAACTGTAAAAAGCCCTCTGAGAAAGCCCCCCTCTAACCTTTGATAGTAAGCTTTTCTGTAGTCTGCCTGTTGATGTATTTTCCGTTTGAACTGTGCACAACATGAAGAGACGGAACACTGGCGGCTTGTCACAATGCCCCCCGATGACATCACAATAGCGCTGCTGCCTAGAAAACAAGCTGCGCAGAAGAAGTTGTTCTTTGGGTGGGAGGGTGGGCTAGTGGAAGGAGGGGGCAATCTCTTTTTTTCCCGGGTGGTAGGGGGATGACAGGAGAAGGGAAGCG
>NW_027443422.1:0-46327 GCF_048569485.1 Anomaloglossus baeobatrachus | reverse complement strand
GGTCATCAGGCTTTGTCCACAGGCTATATATATACTTCATGCAGCATTTGCTTGGACCTGTCCCGCCCACAGCCATGACTCAGTCATGGGTACGGGACTGCAATAGACCAGGTGAGTGCTGCTGAGAGCAGTTCTGCTATTTATATGTGAGGCCGCATGGCACATTTTATAAAAATATTTTAGTGTAGGACTGCTTCAAATGAGATTTGCCGTGACGTGGCGAAGCAGCTCAAGAAATTGCAATTTTTTGCCAAAAATCTCAAAAAAAATTTTTATAATGCAGTTTGGAATATTTGATGCCTTAGTGCACATTGGTGCTGGCTCTTTGTTGTTTCTTTGTTGAATTGGTCGGTGGTTGACCTCCACCTTGCTATGCACCCCAATTTGGGATGTATTCCATCTGTATAGATTTTGGCGTTTGGTGACTGTTCACATTGGGTCATCAGGCTTTGTCCACAGGCTATATATATACTTCATGCAGCATTTGCTTGGACCTGTCCCGCCCACAGCCATGACTCAGTCATGGGTACGGGACTGCAATAGACCAGGTGAGTGCTGCTGAGAGCAGTTCTGCTATTTATATGTGAGGCCGCATGGCACATTTTATAAAAATATTTTAGTGTAGGACTGCTTCAAATGAGATTTGCCGTGACGTGGCGAAGCAGCTCAAGAAATTGCAATTTTTTGCCAAAAATCTCAAAAAAAATTTTTATAATGCAGTTTGGAATATTTGATGCCTTAGTGCACATTGGTGCTGGCTCTTTGTTGTTTCTTTGTTGAATTGGTCGGTGGTTGACCTCCACCTTGCTATGCACCCCAATTTGGGATGTATTCCATCTGTATAGATTTTGGCGTTTGGTGACTGTTCACATTGGGTCATCAGGCTTTGTCCACAGGCTATATATATACTTCATGCAGCATTTGCTTGGACCTGTCCCGCCCACAGCCATGACTCAGTCATGGGTACGGGACTGCAATAGACCAGGTGAGTGCTGCTGAGAGCAGTTCTGCTATTTATATGTGAGGCCGCATGGCACATTTTATAAAAATATTTTAGTGTAGGACTGCTTCAAATGAGATTTGCCGTGACGTGGCGAAGCAGCTCAAGAAATTGCAATTTTTTGCCAAAAATCTCAAAAAAAATTTTTATAATGCAGTTTGGAATATTTGATGCCTTAGTGCACATTGGTGCTGGCTCTTTGTTGTTTCTTTGTTGAATTGGTCGGTGGTTGACCTCCACCTTGCTATGCACCCCAATTTGGGATGTATTCCATCTGTATAGATTTTGGCGTTTGGTGACTGTTCACATTGGGTCATCAGGCTTTGTCCACAGGCTATATATATACTTCATGCAGCATTTGCTTGGACCTGTCCCGCCCACAGCCATGACTCAGTCATGGGTACGGGACTGCAATAGACCAGGTGAGTGCTGCTGAGAGCAGTTCTGCTATTTATATGTGAGGCCGCATGGCACATTTTATAAAAATATTTTAGTGTAGGACTGCTTCAAATGAGATTTGCCGTGACGTGGCGAAGCAGCTCAAGAAATTGCAATTTTTTGCCAAAAATCTCAAAAAAAATTTTTATAATGCAGTTTGGAATATTTGATGCCTTAGTGCACATTGGTGCTGGCTCTTTGTTGTTTCTTTGTTGAATTGGTCGGTGGTTGACCTCCACCTTGCTATGCACCCCAATTTGGGATGTATTCCATCTGTATAGATTTTGGCGTTTGGTGACTGTTCACATTGGGTCATCAGGCTTTGTCCACAGGCTATATATATACTTCATGCAGCATTTGCTTGGACCTGTCCCGCCCACAGCCATGACTCAGTCATGGGTACGGGACTGCAATAGACCAGGTGAGTGCTGCTGAGAGCAGTTCTGCTATTTATATGTGAGGCCGCATGGCACATTTTATAAAAATATTTTAGTGTAGGACTGCTTCAAATGAGATTTGCCGTGACGTGGCGAAGCAGCTCAAGAAATTGCAATTTTTTGCCAAAAATCTCAAAAAAAATTTTTATAATGCAGTTTGGAATATTTGATGCCTTAGTGCACATTGGTGCTGGCTCTTTGTTGTTTCTTTGTTGAATTGGTCGGTGGTTGACCTCCACCTTGCTATGCACCCCAATTTGGGATGTATTCCATCTGTATAGATTTTGGCGTTTGGTGACTGTTCACATTGGGTCATCAGGCTTTGTCCACAGGCTATATATATACTTCATGCAGCATTTGCTTGGACCTGTCCCGCCCACAGCCATGACTCAGTCATGGGTACGGGACTGCAATAGACCAGGTGAGTGCTGCTGAGAGCAGTTCTGCTATTTATATGTGAGGCCGCATGGCACATTTTATAAAAATATTTTAGTGTAGGACTGCTTCAAATGAGATTTGCCGTGACGTGGCGAAGCAGCTCAAGAAATTGCAATTTTTTGCCAAAAATCTCAAAAAAAATTTTTATAATGCAGTTTGGAATATTTGATGCCTTAGTGCACATTGGTGCTGGCTCTTTGTTGTTTCTTTGTTGAATTGGTCGGTGGTTGACCTCCACCTTGCTATGCACCCCAATTTGGGATGTATTCCATCTGTATAGATTTTGGCGTTTGGTGACTGTTCACATTGGGTCATCAGGCTTTGTCCACAGGCTATATATATACTTCATGCAGCATTTGCTTGGACCTGTCCCGCCCACAGCCATGACTCAGTCATGGGTACGGGACTGCAATAGACCAGATGAGTGCTGCTGAGAGCAGTTCTGCTATTTATATGTGAGGCCGCATGGCACATTTTATAAAAATATTTTAGTGTAGGACTGCTTCAAATGAGATTTGCCGTGACGTGGCGAAGCAGCTCAAGAAATTGCAATTTTTTGCCAAAAATCTCAAAAAAAATTTTTATAATGCAGTTTGGAATATTTGATGCCTTAGTGCACATTGGTGCTGGCTCTTTGTTGTTTCTTTGTTGAATTGGTCGGTGGTTGACCTCCACCTTGCTATGCACCCCAATTTGGGATGTATTCCATCTGTATAGATTTTGGCGTTTGGTGACTGTTCACATTGGGTCATCAGGCTTTGTCCACAGGCTATATATATACTTCATGCAGCATTTGCTTGGACCTGTCCCGCCCACAGCCATGACTCAGTCATGGGTACGGGACTGCAATAGACCAGGTGAGTGCTGCTGAGAGCAGTTCTGCTATTTATATGTGAGGCCGCATGGCACATTTTATAAAAATATTTTAGTGTAGGACTGCTTCAAATGAGATTTGCCGTGACGTGGCGAAGCAGCTCAAGAAATTGCAATTTTTTGCCAAAAATCTCAAAAAAAATTTTTATAATGCAGTTTGGAATATTTGATGCCTTAGTGCACATTGGTGCTGGCTCTTTGTTGTTTCTGTGTTATATATAACTGTTCAGGATCTGGCAGAATTTTGAATTCAGCTCTGGAGCTTAAGTCATGACTTTAAAGAAAGAGATTTATAATTTTCCAAACTAATATATTGAAATAAGAAACTCCAGCACTCCGCTATTACAGCAGTCCAGAAATCAGCACACACCTGATCCTGCACGGAATGTCCAAGGCAATGGTTTCAATTGTAGAAAGAAGAAAAAAAATCCAGCGGATCACAGGCTTTTTAGTACAAGGAACTTACGTCTTTATTGCTTCATTTAAAAAAAATTTCCACAGCGCAGGTAGGATCCACAGACAAGGTATCTATATCATCAGTTTATCCAACATGTTTCGACCCAGAGAGTGGTCATATAGTCTTATTCATGGATGTTTTAGAGTAGGTACTGATACCTCTATATAGCTTACTAGAACTCCCATCATGCAAGTGGTTTCTAATTAGGATAATCATCCCACACATTTAACAAAGACTTGTGCACAGATAGGAAATTCTAGTGCTATAATTCACAGATACATAAAACACAAACAATATTATTCATATTGTCATAAACATTAAAACCATTTTTACATGAATAATTTAATTATAATGGACAATCATGTCCTACCTTATATTCATACCATGTGGAATGCGAATATTTAACTTAAATATCCAAAAGGATTCTCTATTTAGAACTTTACGTTGGAAGTCTCCCCCTCTGGCCATTTGTTGAACTTTTTTTATCGCTCTAAATTTAAGACCAGTGGTATTACCGCCATGACACAAAGTAAAATGCCTAGAGACCGCTGAAAAATATAACCCGTATACCATTCAAATTAACGAGTTCTTGTTTCTATCTATAAAATATTTACTAACGCATAACTATTTTCTTTTTGATGATAAATTTTGTATACAGAAACTGGGCGTTAGCATGGGGGGGAAATTGTCCCCCTCATTAGCAAATATAGTGGCTGCTATTTGGGAAGAGCAGAACATCATTAATATTGATAATCCTTTTAAAAATAATATAATCCTTTATGGACGCTATATAGATGATATAGTTATTATTTGGGATGGAGATTCCTGTTCTTGTAACCAGTTTATAGAATACATCAATAAAAATCAATTTAATCTAAAATTTAGATATAATCTACAAAAAAAGAAATATGTTTTTTGGATGTTATTTTCACTGGACACATAGAAAATGGGTCTATTGAAATAAGTCCGTATAGAAAACCTTCCAATAATAATGATATTCTGCATGCAAGCTCATGTCATCCTCACCATATAAAAAATAATATTCCAATAGGAGAGATGATACGAACCAAACGTAACTGTAGCAATCTGTATAAATTTGAAAAAGAAAAAAATATGGTATGGAAATGGCTATATGAAAGTGGATATCCAGATTGGACACTCATTAGAGCTATAGACAGAGTGGATAAAATAGCTACAGGAATTATTGAAAAATAAAAATAAAAGGAATCAAAAGTATACAGGCAGTCAGTTTAATAATGTAGCAGTGACCTTCTCAACTAGATATAGTCCGCAATTTTTTAGAATCACTCAGATAATAAAATAGTATTTGCCAATTCTTCATCAGAATTCTACTTTTTCTAAATTAATAAATACACAGTCAATTAGGTTTGTATCTAAAAGAGCAGTAACTTTGGCTAATATTTTATCTCCAAGTTTTTTTTCACGAAAAACAATAAATAATGAATGCACATGGCTATTATATAAAGGTTTTTACAAATGTGGCCATATTCTTTGTAAAGTTTGCAATTTTGTGGATAGGGGAGATACATTTACCTCTTTTTCAACAGGAATACAATATAAAATTCAGAGACATTTAAATTGTACAACCGAAGGTGTAATATATTTAATTGACTGCACAATATGCCTTAAACAGTATGTAGGCTGTACGGTCGGACCGCTGAAGAACCGCATCAGACGCCATATCTCAGATATAGGTAAAACACACTTATGCGGTTCTTCAGCGGTCTCTAGGCATTTTACTTTGTGGCATGGCGGTAATACCTCTGGTCTTAAATTTAGAGCGATAGAAAAAGTTCAACAAATGGCCAGAGGGGGAGACTTCCAACGTAAAGTTCTAAATAGAGAATCCTTTTGGATATTTAAGTTAAATACTCGCATTCCACATGGTATGAATATAAGGCAGGACATGATTGTCCATTATAATTAAATTATTCATGTAAAAATGGTTTTAATGTTTATGACAATATGAATAATATTGTTTTTTTATGTGTTTTATGTATCTGTGAATTATAGCACTAGAATTTCCTATCTGTGCACAAGTCTTTGTTACATGTGTAGGATAATTATCCTAATTAGAAACCACTTGCATGATGGGAGTTCTAGTAAGCTATATAGAGGTATCAGTACCTACTCTAAAACATCCATGAATAAGACTATATGACCACTCTCTGGGTCGAAACATGTTGGATAAACTGATGATATAGATACCTTGTCTGTGGATCCCACCTGCGTTGTGGAAACTTTTTAAATGAAGCAATAAAGACGTAAGTTCATTTTATATAAAAAAGCCTGTGATCCGCTGGATTTTTTTCTTCTTTCTACAATTGAAACCATTGCATTAGATGTTCCGTGCAGGATCAGGTGTGTGCTGATTTCTGGACTGCTATAATAGCGGAGTGCTGGAGTTTCTTGCTTCAATATATATGCTAAAGGCTTTTTTCCGTGCACCCACCACAGATATTTTTTTCTTCTATCTATTATTGATGTTGTGCTCCACGGTGTGTTACACATAGCCCCCCTGCGGAATCAGAATGTTTTTTTAACTCCTTGGCATGTTATGCACTGTTGCAAATCCTTCCAATTTAAAAAAAAAAAATAATAGCTGTTGGGAGTACCTTCTGATGCTGTGCTCCATAGTGTCTGAACCTTTCCCCCCTGGGGAAACTGAATTATTTTAAATCCTCGGTGTTAGCTAGTGGAATAAAGCCTGAGTTCCAGAGTGAAGAACTGTCACTTCCACAGTGCTGCATGCTTTACAAACTGCGGTCTAGGAAGCAGGCGATGATGCCTCCTTCTGCCAACCTGATTTTGGCCAGATGCAATCATCATCATTGACATCAGCTTCGATGTCCCAGCGTGGCGTTTATTTGTCCATAAAACAGACATTACTGAAAAATGTTAATAGAATTTGAATAGAGGGCCGCTGGAGCCAGTGGTGTTGGTGGAGGGGGTGGGTCAGGCCAACACTCAAATAGCCACATTGGCAATAGTACTGTAAAGTGTTATGGAGTACGCATTCCAACTTTCACACTAATGACATAGGGGACGAAGAAAGCTATAAATGACTGCCATCCCTCCCCACTGCATGTTACAGGGCCCACCTGAGAGCCCTAAGAAGTCTGAGATTTTGATTTTGGAGCAAGCATATGATAAGGGCATAATACCGAAAAAATTCCTGGATACTATAAAGGGACTTCATCCACGACTCCTAGCACTTTACCTGATCCCAAAAATACACAAGGACCCAGCAAACCCCCCTGGCAGACCCATTATATCGGGCAATGGTAGCCTGATAGAATTGGTCTGTCAGGTTATTGATTTTTATTTGAAACCGTTGGTCTGTGAATTACCATCTTATATTCAGGATACCACTGCCGCCCTGAGACGATTAGATGGTATTCACCTTGAAGATAACATGCTGTTGGTGTCGGCAGATATAGAGTCTCTATATACTTCCATTAGACACCAGGATGGTCTCAGGGCGGTTTCATGGTACCTGAAGGCTAGTAACATCTCGCGACCAACGGTTGATTTAATACTCATTTTGTTAGAATTTATTTTGACGCATAATATTTTTACGTTTAACGGTATGATTTTTTTACAGACGCAGGGAACTGCCATGGGGGCTTGCTGTGCGCCCTCCTATGCCAATCTTTTCTTGGGGGCATGGGAGCGGCAAATTTTTGTGGATGACAACAACTTATGTACACATCAGGTCCAAAATTGGGTCAGGTATATTGATGACGTTCTGTTCATCTGGGAGGGTCATCTCAGTGGTCTCCAGGAATTTATGCAATGTTTAAATCAGAACGATTTGAACATTAAACTTACCTTTGAATATGGGCGCACCATAAATTTTTTAGATCTAAGGATTGTTGCATCGTCTAATGGCTTGTTGTCTACACAAGTGTATCGTAAGACTACGGCTACCAATTCATTGTTGTTGGCATCCTCTGCTCACCCTAAAAGTACCATCCAGGGGATTCCCAGTAGCCAGTTCCTTAGAATAAGGAGGATTTGTTCGGATGATGCCAGCTTCATGACTCATTCGGAGGAACTGGCACATAGATTTGAGACTAGAGGTTATAGTCGGAGAGTCATCAGACATGGGTTTAAAAGGGCAATGAAATCGACCAGAAACTCCCTTCTCTTTTCTAATGTTGTAAAGGACAGCAACAAGAATGAACCAACGGTGCGTCTCATTACAACTTATAACAGTAGATGGGATGAGTTGAAAAAGATTGTTCATAAACATTGGAATATCCTTATGACGGATCCAAGTTTAAGATCAATTCTCCCATCGCGGCCGTCTTTGGTGGCTAAGCGTGCTAAAAATCTGAGAGACATGTTGGTTCACAGCCACTATGAACCATCTCGGGTAAGCACGCTTGGTCAACCGCTGTTTGGTTTCTTCCCTTGTGGCCTATGCAAGGTGTGTGCCAACCTTGTGAAGGCAAAAAGATTCCATAACTTTGATGGATCTCGTGAGTTCGAGATCAGACAAAGAATCACGTGTTCATCAAGGGGGGTCATTTACAGGGCTGAATGTCCTTGCAAAAAAGTATACATTGGTCTGACCACGAGGGAGTTAAAGATTAGGGTTCGCGAGCATTGTCTAGACATAGAGAAGGCTAAAGGCATTGATGATGTAAGTCTTTTGAAAACTATCCCTAGGCATTTTAAGAACTTTCATTCTTGCAATCCTACCATGTTGAAAGTCAAGGGTATAGATATGATCTCTATGGGAACAAGAGGGGGGGACCTGGGCAGGCTTCTTGCCCAGGTCGAAAGCAAATGGATTTATAGATTGGGAACCCTGGCCCCCAATGGTTTGAACGAGAATATGGGATTCTCAGCGTTCCTGTAAGGTGATTAGGTGGCCTTTCAATGCATTTGGGTCTGCTTTTGGTTTTGTCATTATGACCTTTTGATGCGTATCAATGGCTATACCTGGTTTTAGTTAGGTGTATGTGGTGGGTGTTTTATGTAATTTTAATTGTCTGTTTTTTTAGTTCATTAGGTTACCTATGTCTGGCTTCTGTCTATTTTTGGAGCATATTCTTCTACATCAGCGCCTTGGAGTTCAATGGGCTATGGCGTCCATCTAAAGAAATGAAGAGGATCCTGTTTTTATGGACTATAACTACTGATTTGGGCTCTTATGTCTCATAGGACGTAATGGTGTTACTATATATCTGAGTATGCACCAAAAAGTGGTGGAGGTGGTCGAATGCTTTTTGTGGGCAAACGGGGAGAGTCCTTTGTAATCTGTACTGTATATAGCAATAAATGTCTTTTGATATAAATTCTGTCAATTTTCTGATAAGGATGTTATAACATGGCGAGGATGGTTGAACACTGCCTATAAAATTTATATACCTACATATCTATGTATGCACTACAAAGTGGCGGAGGTAGCCGAGTGCCCTCCGTGGGTATCCATGGATATAGTGATGTTATGACATGATGAGGATGGTTGGACGCTGCCTATAAAATTTATATCTTCCTAAAATTGCATTATGTTTTTTAGAACATGCTTACTGATGCAGTGTTTGCTCTTATTCCTTGCCATGACTGTGTGCTATTCATAATGTTGTAATATATACGGACCCCGTGTAACATAAGGTGGTTTGTTGAAAGCCCATTTAGATTTAGAACACTTCCTGTTTGTTTCTATGTGTGTGAATCCACCTAGTGCGCATGCCTGCTGAACTGCTCGCTCGCTTCCAAAACCGCGTCTGAAAGCGTCCCGTGGTTTCCATGGTTCCATTATCACATGGGCCGTGACGTCACGGGGCACGTGATCGCGGTATATGGGAAGCGTATTCCATTAGCGGTGGTGGTAACAGTTGTCATGCGCCACATCCTTAGGTGGTTTCATTTACGTTTAGCTGATCACATGATCTTAAAGCTCATCTCCATTGGCTGTTCCAGCCTTTTTAACCAACCTGCCCCTCACCTCTGGCACGCTCCTTGAGAAAGCAACTGCGAAACACGTGTCGGAGTGTGAGGGCCGCGGCAGGATATTTTCAGGTGATGTAATCGTTATTTGCACTTTTAATGTACCTGTCATTTACCGTCTTGCCTGTTTAAGTCTACCTGCATTTCCACTCCCCCTCCCCCTCTTGGTATCTACTCAGTTGCATGTGCCTGGCATGTATTATGCTTCATTAAGCTGTACTTTTGTTCACCTTACTTGTTTTGGTGAACGCTATATCGCATAGATAGTTCCAACTTGGAAGGTTGCCCCACTTAGGGGTGTGACTGATATTAGCATGATTCATGTATATGCCATGCGCGGACAATGTGTGGATCTGGATGGGTGAGGGGCAGTAAGTGGATTTTCACTGCAGGTGGAATACTTCATTGCTACACTCTGTGTTCTGCACATGGTTGTTGATTAACATTCACACACATGCTCTGCAGGTTGGTGGAATTCCATCTGCACAGCAATTTAGTAGTCATTTACTATAACCAATGAGCAGCGCAGGATATCGCAATTTTCAACATTTAGTCTAACAGGTATGCCGGTGTAGGTGTATAATTTTGGTCACCTGAAAAACCATTAATCTTTGGTAACTTTTCCTGACTGTGTCCCTCTCTGTTCACGGTACCTTTTGTCTGTTTTAAACTTTTTTAATCAATATTAATAAAGGTGTCTTTTTTTACTGTCTTTCGTGTCACTCGTATATGTGGGTGTCCATTGACATTCATGGTTGTGTGTAACACCAGTGACTATGTAAGGGGAATACATGAAATAGCAGAAACTGCTGTGTGAATACTGACTTGAAAAATTCAATAGCTACATGCAAGAGTGAATATGTGAAAAATGGAATCTGCATTACTGCCATGAACATATGAATCAAGAGAAATTTAGCTACTGAATTGATCAATGCAATAGAGCCCCAACACTACGCCAAAGTATTTCTCTACGTTGGGGTCCCTAGCTTGTGTGTGTCCTCTCATGCAGTTAAAAAACCTACCGTGTATGGGAAGCTGAGACCCAGGCTATATGCGTATGATATGGATTGGCAATAGGTGTGGTTGGGGAGGGTTCACAAACGAAAAAATACTAACAATTAGGAATAACGTTTGGAACACCATTCTAAGTCCGAACTGGGTGCAAAAACCTAAAAAAACATCACTATGAGGAGATAAGGTATGCATACCAGTGACTATGTAAGGGGAATACATGAAATAGCAGAAACTGCTGTGTGAATACTGACTTGAAAAATCCAATAGCTATATGCAAGAGTATCCATATCATACGCATATAGCCTGGGTCTCAGCTTCCCATACACGGTAGGTTTTTTAACTGCATGAGAGGACACACACAAGCTAGGGACCCCAACGTAGAGAAATACTTTGGCGTAGTGTTGGGGCTCTATTGCATTGATCAATTCAGTAGCTAAATTTCTCTTGATTCATATGTTCATGGCAGTAATGCAGATTCCATTTTTCACATATTCACTCTTGCATGTAGCTATTGGATTTTTCAAGTCAGTATTCACACAGCAGTTTCTGCTATTTCATGTATTCCCCTTACATAGTCACTGGTGTGCATACCTTGTGTCCCGCCAGTGGACAGGAAAATAGCATTTATGCACAAGAAGTGCTCCAATCCAATATTAAAGCTGGCACTCGCCCCAGCCTACAGTCAGCAGCAGAGACCAGAGCTGAGCAGCGGAGACCGAAACCCATACAGCGTCACAGCAAAAGGTGCAGCAACATGGGAGAGGCGGGGCTAAGCAGAGGGGGTGGAGCCAGATAGACAGTCCCCCAGACACATTCCCGGGGACCGCTGTGCTCTGGCGGCAGCCGCGCTTTTCCCGGCTGCTGGCCCTTTAAATCCACTGGCTGATGACCTGATTGTAGATGCTAGAATGTATGGTCTCTATCCAGATTCTGACTTCCAGGACCTGACTGCAGCCCATACATTCTAGGCTTAACCCCGACGTGTGCTCGTGTGCTCTGGTCGGCGGGGTAAGCAGCACGCTGCGATAAAGTCACAGAAGAGCTGCAGCAGATTTACTGGCCTCCCGGACCTGTGCTGTGTGTCTGACTCCTCCCCCACCCCAGTACTGTGAGTGCTCAACCCATCGCTGCAGAACACCCCCCCACCCGCTCAGTGCAGTGTGTGCCCCGCTCAGTGCAGTGTGTGCCCACCTAGTGCAGGGCTATGCTGCCACCAGTGCTGTCTGTGTCTCCCTAGTGATGCCTCCGAGTGTTGTCCTTGTCCCCAGTCATGTCTGTGCCACCGTCAGGGCTGTCCATGCCCCCTAGTGATGTATACGCCCCCAGCGTCTCCTGTGATGTGTGCTCCCAGCGTCTCCTGCGATGTATATGCGCCGCAGCGTCTCCTGCGATGTGTGCTCCCAGCATCTCCTGTGATGTATATGCGCCCCAGCGTCTCCTGTGATGTGTGGCCCCAGCGTCTCCTGTGATGTGTGGCCCCAGCTTCTCCTGTGATGTGTGGCCCCAGAGTCTCCTGCGATGTGTGCCCCCAGAGTCTCCTGCGATGTGTGCCCCCAGCGTCTCCTGCGATGTGTGCCCCCAGCGTCTCCTGCCATGTGTGCCCCCAGCGTCTCCTGCGATGTGTGCCCCCAGCGTCTCCTGCGATGTATATGCGCCCCAGCGTCTCCTGCGATGTATATGCGCCCTAGCGTCTCCTGCGATGTATATGCGCCCCAGCGTCTCCTGCGATGTATATGCGCCGCAGCGTCTCCTGCGATGTGTGCTCCCAGCATCTCCTGTGATGTATATGCGCCCCAGCGTCTCCTGTGATGTGTGGCCCCAGCGTCTCCTGTGATGTGTGGCCCCAGCTTCTCCTGTGATGTGTGGCCCCAGAGTCTCCTGCGATGTGTGCCCCCAGAGTCTCCTGCGATGTGTGCCCCCAGCGTCTCCTGCGATGTGTGCTCCCAGCGTCTCCTGCCATGTGTGCCCCCAGCGTCTCCTGCGATGTGTGCCCCCAGCGTCTCCTGCGATGTATATGCGCCCCAGCGTCTCCTGCGATGTATATGCGCCCCAGCGTCTCCTGCGATGTATATGCGCCCCAGCGTCTCCGGCAATTTATGCGCCCCAACGTCTCCTGCAATTTATGTGCCCCAGCGTCTCCTGCGATGTATATGCCCCCAGTATCTCCATACGAGGCAAACTTGGAAATGCAGCTGTGAGAAACAAGATGATCAATATCACCGAACATCACAGCTGCACCAAAGAGAAGCAGCTCCAGCCACCACAACGAGATAATGAAAATGAACGACGTGTCAACGAGCAACGATAAGGTGAGTTTTTTGCACGATCACAGTCACTCGTAGCTGTCACATGCTACGATATGTCAAACGATGCCGGATGTGCGTCACTATCGACGTGACCCAGACGACATATCGTTAGATATATCATAGCGTGTAACGTGCCCATTACGGGTCATAATGGGTGTATTTTGGAGAATTTCCTGATGTATTACAGACATGGAACACCTAAAATATAAGAAAAAAATATATAAAATGAATGCATTTGTTTTATAGTTGGAAATAATTAGCAATTGTAAAGTGCTGCGGAATACGTTAGCGCTATCTAAATAAAAATTTTTATTAGATTTGATTGGTGGACATTGAACCAAGCTAGGGGATTCTAGTGTAAGTGCACTCAAAGGAAACATTTTTTTTCCTGCATATTATTTGGGCACTGTATGGTGAGATTATGTTTACTTTATATGGATGTTATCAGTCTGAATGTACAAGATCTGTCTAAAATGGCTACTTATGGAATGCTACCTTTTTCATTGCCCAGGGACCCAGTTTTATAGCATTTCCTCTAAATAGGTGATCAAAATAAGAGTCATCGCATACTGCCCACCTTATATTAATTTAAAACGCCAATGGAATATTTGATTACACCTTTTCTGGGTTGGTTTACTTAAAAACTATGATTTTTTGGTCAAAATTTTGGAACACATTGGTGTTTCTGATTGGGCATATTGGTGCTGCTTTCTAGCAAAATTTTTCCTATGTTGACCTCTCACAATAGATGGCTATGGGCAGAAAGAAGCTTTGGCTGACAACCATCTCCCCGACTCTCCCATACTCAGGAGTGCTCCTTTTACCCACCCAATTCACCAGACTCTCCCATACACAAGAGTGCTCATTTGGCCGAAAACCATCTGCCCCGTCTCTCTCATACATAGGAGCACTTATTTGGCCGACAGCCATCTCACCCAACTCTCCTTTATACAGGAGTGTTCATTTGGCCAACAGCCATCTCACCCGACTCTCCCATACACAGGAGCACTTGTTTGGCCGACAGCCATCTCGCCCAACTCTCCCATATACAAGAGTGTTCATTTGACCAACAGGCATCTCACCCGACTCTCCCATACACAGGAATGCTCATTTGGCCAACCCATAACACCCGACTCTCCCATACACTGGAGTTCTTGTTTGGCCAATAGCTATCTCACCTGACTCTCCCATACAAATGAGTGCTCGTTTGACCAAAAGCCATCTCCCCCAACTCTCTCATACACAAGAGTGCTTGTTTGGCTGACAGCCATCTTACCTGACTCTCCCATACACAGGAGCACTTATTTGACCGACAGCCATCTCACCCAACTCTCCTATATACAGGAGTGTTCATTTGGCCAACAGCCATCTCACCCGACTCTCCCATACACAGGAGCACTTGTTTGTCCGACAGCCATCTCGCCCAACTCTCCCATATATGGGAGTGTTCATTTGACCAACAGGCATCTCACCCGACTCTCCCATACACAGGAGTGCTCGTTTGGCCAACCCATCACACCCGACTCTCCCATACACTGGAGTTCTCGTTTGGCCAATAGCCATCTCACCTGACTCTCCCATACAAATTAGTGCTCGTTTGACCAAAAGCCATCTCCCCCAACTCTCTCATACACAGGAGTGCTTGTTTGGCTGACAGCCATCTCCCCCAACTCTCTCATATACAGGAGTGCTTGTTTGGCCGACATTCATTTCACCCAATTCTCCTTTACACAGGAGGAGAGCTCATTTGGCCGACCGCTCTCGTGTTCTTTCTGAGAAAGCTGACGATTGACACATCGGCCAGAGGCCTAACTCTGGGAGAATAATGTGATTGTCAGTCTGAAATCAAGCATACACGATCAACATCTCTCTTGACCATCAGGTGGCCGGAACCCTTATACACATTAGACTAAAGGCCGCTTTACACACTACGATGTATCTGACGATATGTCGTCGGGGTCACGGTTTTCGTGACGCACTTCCGTCATCGTTAGCGACGTCGTTGCGTGTGACACCTACGTGCGACTCGCAAATAGGGTGAAAATCGTTACTCGTTGACACATCGTTCAGTTTCAAAATATTGTTAGTCGTTTGGAACGCAGCAGACATATTGCTACGTTTGACACTTTGCCAACGACGAACAACATCCACACGACTACCTTGGTGAAACAATATATCGCTGAACGATGTAGTGTCGTTTGTGAGATGTGTACGTGTGCCCTCTACAAAACGACGTGTGAGCGATCTCGGCAAATCGTAACAACGATCTGGGCATGTCACATCGCTAACGAGATCGCTAGCGATATCATTGTGTGTAAAGCAGCCTTAAGAGTTAATATCGGCGGGTTCAGCCAACATTAGTCTAATGTGTACAGAGACTATATTCACATTACTTTTCTGCCAAATGTTTGTTTTCAGGATGGAGAAGAAATGGTTAAAACCTGCGCTGCCGTGAAAGCACCAACCAGTCGTGTTGATTTGAACGGTGATTTATTTCTACGCGTTTCTTAGACAAAATTCTCCTTCTTCAGGAAAAATCACAGACAGAGTTTTGGTTTCCCCAGTCTCTCTCTTTGTGTGGGATTAATCACTCCAAGGATGGAGGAGAGAGGGTATTAGAGCAGGACTAGGCTGGGAGCCCAGACGTCTTCACCATCAAAAGTATCTCTGGATTAAGGGAAAGCAAGAGCCCCTAAACCTGAAGGCCAATCTAGGAGCCCCGATCCCCGGACACCTTATTATAACGCATGACAAAAATAAAAGTTTGGCTATGAAGAAATTGTCAAGGAAGCCATGTTGGAGATTTTACATTGGGGCCCACGAGTTTCAAGTTACGCCACTGGGATTTCACCTGCACTATATTTTTTTTCTAAAGTGCATTGCCAGTAAGGGTATGTGCATACAGTTTTTTAAGGACTTTTTTTTTTTTTACAGTTTGTTCGCTCAAATAAATGCTTGAAAAATTGTTAAAAAATGTCTTCCTATGGATTCCACTCCAGCAGTGTGCAGCTATTTTTACTTTGTGGTAAACTCTGCTTTTCTGCTTTGTTCCTACGCATTTCTAGGAAAAAACACTTGCTGTTTATTTGAGGTTTGGTTATACACAGTGATCAGAACCCGGCCTGTAGGAAGTAAATCATTAATAATACATTCCAGTTTAATAATATCTGTTCTCCATTTTTCTGGGAAGTTTGGAAGTTTCTTTTTGTGATGAAGAGCCTCTTATTCTGACATAATACGTTACGTTCTGATTGTTTGTTATATATTAAAACAGCCACATTCAATAATTTATGTGAAGAGGAACTCCCGCAGCTTTATTACATGCGCGTGTGGATGAGTCATTTTTTGCCCTTTAAATTATCATTTTTTTTTTTTAATTATGATTAATAGGCCGTGAGCTCAGATGTCAACCAGATAGTTTTTTAGTACTGGTGGAGTCTTTTACAAGTTATTGTTAACCATCTTAAAACGCACCAATCACCAGGATTTTCCTATATAACCTAAGGCCAGTGCTATCAGGCTGATTCTATACATACATACCTTTGGATGTCAGCTCGGATGTATAGGTTTTGAAATACAAGCAAATAAAGTTTGTAAAATCAGCAGATTTTTGAATGGCAGCAGCTGCCGATCAGCTGATAGCAGGGGTGGGTATTTAGAGATATCCCCTCCCCCTACCTGTCCATCCTCCCCCTGTTATTTATCCTAATTCTATTATAGAATCGTTTTACTAACTGACTAGAAGGTACTGTGCTGATGTCATACCCATGTGACCAGAAGGGGCGGGGCCTCAGCAAAAAGAAAAAAATGTTGCTTCCCGGTATCAGCTATGTTGGCTGAGGCCCCGCCCCTTCTGGTCACCTGGGTTTGACATCAGCACTGGTCCTTCTAGTCAGTTAGTAAAATGATTCTATAAAAGAATTAGCATAAATAACAGATAGGGGAAGGACGGACAGGCAGGGTGGCGGAAATCACTATGAATACCCCCCAGCTATCAGCCTGTCTGTGTAGCTCAGAAACCCCAGAGAAACGGTTGGAGTGTCAGAATCTGTAGTGTGAACATGGTCTGATGCCGCCATACCAATCGGCGAGTTTTGACAGTGACACTGCAAACTCAAACTTAACACTTTTCAACACAGCCATAGACTATAGTGATTAGCCATCTATACACATGGAGACCCTCCATAGACCCATTCACTTGTATCTATGTGTGTCACACCTGGACCGTCACAGGGTATTGTACAATCTGCCCTCCCGTGCAATATTCACATCCTTCTTGGTTATGGGTCCCGTGACTCCCTTTCAAGATTTCTAATGCTGGAGAGCTCACTACCTCCCGTGGTAGCCTGTTCCACTCCCTGACTGCCCTCACCACCTCCCGTGGTAGCCTGTTCCACTCCCTGACTGCCCTCACCACCTCCCGTGGTCGCCTATTCCACTCCCTGACTGCCCTCACTACCTCCCGTGGTCGCCTCTTCCACTCCTTGACTGCCCTCACTGTCAAAGTTATTCCTAATGTCTAATCTGAATCTTCTTCCTTTAAGTTTCATCCCATTACTTCTTGTACTTCTTTGAGCTAATGAGAATAGGGTAGTTCCCTCTGCACTGTGACTTCCTTTCAGATATTTGTAGACCGCTATTAAGTCTCCTCTCAGCTTTCTCTTTTTCAAACTAAACATTCCTAGTTCTTTTAGCCGTTCTTCATATCACACAATTTGCAGACCATCTACCATCTTGGTTGCTCTTCACTGGACTTGCTCCAATATATCGAGGTCTTTCTTAAATTGGGGAGGCCAGAACTGTACCCAGTATTCCAGCTGGGAATACTGCCTTCCGCAACACTCAGTTTCTCACATGGCCCCGTAGGAAAATTAACCCACCCCTGATCTAGTGATTTATGTAATGAGACATTTAAAGGCGATGAGTTAATCCAGAACGTTACACAGAACGTTGTGTTTAGCTTTTCCCAGTTTTAGCACAAATAATATAGATCTACCTCTGACACAATTCTTCTCAACTCCAGAAGACCCCGAAATAATGAAGGGGGGACATAGGTGTTGTGAATGTTAGTTATGTTTTGGCTGCTGGGAGGCTCCCTCTGGTGGCCAGGAATGGTTTGGACTTGGACCAGGTGTGTTGTGCAGTGGGTGTTTCCTTTGCTAACTCTCTGCTTATTTAAATCCTGGTCTGATTGCAGGCTGTTGCCGGATATCAGTTGTTCTTTGTATCTCCAGCCTGCTTAATCCTGCTCTACACCACATCTTCACCAGATAAGTGCTTGCTCTTTATTTATTGTCTGGTTCTTTTGTTTATCTGGGTTTGTCATTTGCTGTGGTTGGTTTGTTTATTTGCTTGCAGGGATTTTCCCCCTCAGTGGATTGTTGGGGAACTCCCTGCAGTTCTGTGTGGAGTATACCTCCTTTGGGTCCATGTGTTTGTGGCTTGTTGACTTTGTTATGATTCTTGTTTTCTGTTCATTGGTATGACAAGGGCACCTGGTATAGGATGTTTTTCAGATACTTAAGCCCTATGCCATTTTCTCTCGGAAGTTTGCTCCTTCTGAACGGAATTATGATGTGGGGAACCGGGAATTATTGGCTATGAAGTGGGCATTTGAAGAGTGGAGGCATTGGTTGGAGGGGGCTAGGCATCAAGTTGTGGTGCTTACGGACCACAAGAATCTCATCTATCTGGAATCGGCCAAGAGGTTGAATCCTCGGCAGGCCAGGTGGGCTTTGTTTTTTACCCGGTTTAATTTTGTGGTCTCTTTTTTGCCGGGCACTAAGAATGTTAAGGCCGATGCCCTTTCCAGGAGTTTCTGCGCGGACTCTTTGGAGGTTGTCGAACCGTCTACTATCCTGAATGATGGTGTAGTTTTCTCGGCTATTTTGCCTGATCTGCGGTTGGCACTGGCGGAATTACAGGGGGATAAACCTGAGAGATGTCCTACAGGGGAACTGTTTGTCCCAGACCAATGGAGAGACCGAGTTGTCTCTGAGGTTCATTGCTCTGTTTTGGCGGGTCATCCTGGCATTTTTGGTACTCGGGATCTTGTGAGACGCTCTTTTTGGTGGCCTTCCCTGTCCCGAGATGTCCGTCGTTTTGTGCAGTCGTGTGGAGTTTGTTCTATGTCCAAGTCCTGTTGTTCACGTTCTAGTGGGCTATTATTGCCTTTGCTTGTACCTAAGAAACCTTGGACGCACATCTCTATGGATTTTATTTCAGAGCTTCCCGTCTCTCAGAAAATGACTGTGATTTGGGTGATCTGTGACAGATTCTCCAAGATGGTCCACTTGCTTCCCTTATCTAAGTTGCCGTCTTCATCAGAGTTGGTGCCTTTGTTTTTCCAACATGTTGTTCGTTTGCATGGTATTCCCGAAAACATTGTTTCTGACAGAGGGGTGCAGTTTGTATCCAGGTTTTGGAGGATTTTTTGCTCCAAATTGGGTGTTCAGCTGTCTTTCTCCTCGGCGTTTCATCCTCAGACCAACGGTCAGACTGAAAGGGCTAACCAGACCCTGGAGACCTATTTACGGTGTTTTGTTTCTGCGGATCAGGATGACTGGGTGTCGTTTTTGCCTTTGGCTGAATTTGCCCTTAACAATAGAGCTAGCTTTACCACGTTGGTGTCCCCCTTTTTCTGCAATTTTGGGTATCACTCCAGGTTCCTCTCAGGGCAGCTTGAGGCATCTGACTGTCCGGGGGTGGATTCGGTGGTCAACAGAATGCAGCAGATTTGGGGGCAGGTAGTGGATAAATTGTTTCAGTCCCAAGAAACTGCCCAAAAGTTCGCAAACCGGCGTTAGACTGTTGGTCCCCGGTTTAAAGTAGGGGACATGGTGTGGTTGTCCTCTAAAAATATTCCTATGAGAGTTCCATCTCCTAAATTTAAGCCCAGATTTATTGGACCTTATAAGATTTCGGAGATTATTAACCCTGTATCTTTCTGTTTGACTCTGCCTGTGTCATTTAAGATTCACAATGTCTTCCATAAGTCCTTGTTGAAGAAACATATGGAGCCAGCAGTTCCTGCAGCAGCGCCTCCTGACCCTGTTTTGGTACAAGGGGATCTGGAGTATGAGGTTGAAAAAAATTCTGGATTCCCGTCGCAGTAGGCGTCCGCTTCAGTACCTTGTGAAATGGAAGGGTTATGGGCAGGAGGATAACTCTTGGGTTGTGGCTTCTGATTCATTCATGACAGATTCATGCGGACAGGTTGGTTCGCGCCTTCCATCATGCTCATCCCGAGCGACCCGGTGGCGTGGGTGAGGGTTCGGTGACCCCTCCTCAAGGGGGGGGGGGTACTGTTGTGAATGTTAGTTATGTTTTGGCTGCTGGGAGGCTCCCTCTGGTGGCCAGTAGTGATGAGCGAGTACTAAAAAGCTCGGGTGCTCGAAGCTCGGGCCGAGCCTCCCAAGATACTCGTGTACTCGGCCCGAGCAACGAGCCCAATGTTATCCTATGGGAGACCCGAGTATTTTTGTGAAATGACCTCCCGGCAGCATGGAGAAACCCTAAAAATGTCACAAAAGTCTCAGAAGAGTGCTCAAATGACATGGCAACAGCATGGGGAAGACCCCTTGAAGCATTTATCACTCAAAAGTCACAGCTGTGAACAATTTTGTCCGCGTTTTACGCCATTTTTACGGACTCACCAGAAAACCTTCCAAAATGACCCCAAAATGATTTTTCATGGCGGAAATGTTAAGGGCACATACCCAATAGTGAGATAGAGCTGGTGTATGTTACTTTTTGAGATCAATACATGAAAGATTTTACGTGAAAACATTGTGTGGCACTCCGATGTCCCTGAGAAGAGACGTACATGAAGGCCTCTTGAGTCTAATGTGCCCATTTTGAGGAAGTGAGTCTTTGTAGTATTTTCCTTTGCCAGGGCAGTCCTAAATTGTGAGGTTCACCAATGCCCCTGCATACAGACGTGCATGAGGGCCTCAAAACATTAAGTGTCCATTGTCAGGAAGTGGGTGTATTATAGTATAGCCCTTAGGCAGGGCAGCCAAAAATTGGGAGGCTCCACATTGTCCCTGGGTAGAGACGTGCATGAGGGCCTTTAAACCTGAAGTGCCCATTGTAAGGAAGTGGGTCTATTTCAGTATAGCCCTTTGCCAGGGCAGCCAAAAATTGGGAGGCTCCACATTGTCCCTGGGTAGAGACGTGCATGATGGCCTTTAAACCTGAAGTGCCCATTGTAAGGAAGTGGGTCTATTTCAGTATAGCCCTTTGCCAGGGCAGCCAAAAATTGGGAGGCTCCACATTGTCCCTGGGTAGAGACGTGCATGAGGGCCTCAAAACATTAAGTGTCCATTTTAAGGAAGTGGGTGTATTTCAGTATAGCCCTTAGGCAGGGCAGCCAAAAATTGGGAGGCTCCACATTGTCCCTGGGTAGAGACGTGCATGAGGGCCTCAAAACATTAAGTGTCCATTTTAAGGAAGTGGGTGTATTTCAGTATAGCCCTTAGGCAGGGCAGCCAAAAATTGGGAGGCTCCACATTGTCCCTGGATAGAGACGTGCATGATGGCCTTTAAACCTGAAGTGCCCATTGTAAGGAAGTGGGTCTATTTCAGTATAGCCCTTTGCCAGGGCAGCCAAAAATTGGGAGGCTCCACATTGTCCCTGGGTAGAGACGTGCATGAGGGCCTCAAAACATTAAGTGTCCATTTTAAGGAAGTGGGTGTATTTCAGTATAGCCCTTAGGCAGGGCAGCCAAAAATTGGGAGGCTCCACATTGTCCCTGGATAGAGACGTGCATGATGGCCTTTAAACCTGAAGTGCCCATTGTAAGGAAGTGGGTCTATTTCAGTATAGCCCTTTGCCAGGGCAGCCAAAAATTGGGAGGCTCCACATTGTCCCTGGGTAGAGACGTGCATGAGGGCCTCAAAACATTAAGTGTCCATTTTAAGGAAGTGGGTGTATTTCAGTATAGCCCTTAGGCAGGGCAGCCAAAAATTGGGAGGCTACACGTTGTCCCTGGGTAGAGACGTGCATGAGGGCCTCAAAACATTGTTCCCATTGCAAAGGAGCGGGTCTCCTGTCGTTGTAATGTCCATTCTGCAAAGAATGGGCGAAAAAATTTACCACTGGGGGTATACCTGAAACAAAGACCTAACTATTGTAACGGTCATCATGATGGCGCATGAGGAGAAGGAGGAGCAGTCCAGCGATTATCCAAAGTCGAGAAGTGTACCCATGGGTGAGTGGAGGTACATGGCAAACTTTAAATTCCGCTCTCATTTGCTGGTGGTGTGGTGAAGTCTGGCCCAATCCAACCCTTGTTCATCTTTATCAGAGTCAGCCTGTCAGCATTTTCAGTTGACAGGCGGGTGCGTTTATCTGTAATGATTCCACCTGCGGCACTAAAAACACGCTCTGACAAAACGCTAGCAGCAGGGCAGGCCAGGACTTCCAAGGCGTAGAGAGCCAATTCATGCCACGTGTCCAGCTTGGATACCCAATAATTGTAAGGCACAGAGGAATGTCGGAGTACAGTTGTTCGATCTGCAAGGTACTCCTTCAGCATCTGGGCAAACTTAGGATTTCTTGTGGCACTACCCCGCACCTCAGGGGCTGTGGTACGTGAGGGGCTGAGAAAACTGTCCCACATCTTAAAGACTGTTCCCCTACCTCTGGCGGATTGGACTTGTGCCTCTCTCGGCTGTACGCCTCGGTTGTCCACTGATTCCTGACCTATGCCGCTAGCGTTTTGTGAGGGGAATGCTTTGCCTACTTCCGTGAGTATGGCCTTCCGAAACTGCTGCATTTTGGTTGACCTCTCATCCACGGGAATAAGAGACAAAAAGTTCTCCTTGTAGCGTGGGTCTAACAGTGTTACCAACCAGTAATGATTGTCGGCCAAGATGTTCTTAACGCGAGGGTCACGAGACAGGCAGCTTACCATAAAGTCAGCCATGTGCGCCAGACTCTTAACAGCCAGGACTTCAGTAGCCTGACCAACAAGATGACTGAACATGCTGTCCTCCTCCTCCTCCTCCTCCTCCTCCTCCTCATCTACCCTGTCCTCTGGCCAGCCACGCTGAATCGAGGATATGACTGGTGTGCATGTCATATCCTCAATTTGGCCGGAGAGTTGCTCCATGTCTTCATCCTCCTCCTCGTCATAGTCCTCCACTGCACGTTGTGATGAGACGAGGCTGGGCTGTGTGTTATCACCCACACCCACTACTGTTTCTTGCTGCAACTCATCGCGCTCCGCCTGCAATGCATCATGTTTGTTTTTCAAAAGGGACCGTTTTAGAAGGCAGAGTAGCGGTATGGTGACGCTAATAATGGCGTCATCACCACTCACCATCTTGGTGGAGTCCTCAAAGTTTTGGAGGATGGTACATAGGTCTGACATCCATCTCCACTCCTCAGGTGTTATGTGTGGAGTTTGACCCATTTCCCGACGGCTTAGGTGATGCAGGTACTCAACAACTGCCCTCTTCTGCTCACATATCCTGACCAACATGTGCAGAGTTGAATTCCAACGCGTGGGGACATCACACACCAGTCTGTGAGCCGGAAGATGCAAACGGCGCTGAAAGCCGGCAAGGCCGGCTGAAGCAGTAGGTGACTTTCGAAAATGTGCAGACAGGCGGCGAACTTTTACCAGCAGATCAGACAGCTCTGGGTATGACTTTATAAACCGCTGAACCACGAGGTTGAGCACATGGGCCACGCATGGAACATGTGTCAGCTGGCCTCGCCTCAAAGCCGCCACCAGGTTCCGGCCATTGTCACAAACGACCTTTCCTGGCTTTAGGTTCAGAGGTGTGAGCCAGTGATCTGCCTGCTGTTTCAGAGCTGTCCACAGCTCTTCTGCATTGTGGGGTTTGTCACCTATGCAGATTAGCTTCAGCACAGCCTGTTGCCGCTTCGCCGAGGCAGTGCTGCAGTGCTTCCAGCTTGTGACTGGTGTGGAGGGCACAGTGGATGAGGATGCGCAGGAGGAGGAGGAGGCTGAAGAGCATGACATTCCGGAGCTGTAGAGTGTGGGTGAAACACTGACTGAGGTAGGGCCTGCAAACCTTGGTGTGGGAAGGACGTGTTCCGTCCCTCGCTCAGACTGGGTCCCAGCTTCCACAATATTAACCCAGTGTGCCGTCAACGAGATGTAGCGGCCTTGCCCACAAGCACTTGTCCACGTGTCTGTGGTTAGGTGGACTTTGGGTGAAACAGCGTTGTTCAGGGCACGTGTGATGTTTTGTGACACGTGGTTATGCAACGCGGGGACGGCACACCGGGAGAAATAGTGGCGGCTGGGGACCGAGTAACGTGGGACAGCTGCCGCCATCAGGTCACGGAATGCTTCTGTCTCCACCAGCCTAAAAGGCAACATTTCCAGCGCAAGCAGTCGCGAAATGTTAGCATTTAGAACTGTGGCATGTGGGGTGTTGGCAGTGTATTTGCGCCTGCGTTCAAAGGTTTGCTGAATGGATAACTGAACGCTGCGCTGGGACAAGGACGTGCTTGATGATGGTGTTCTTTCTGCGTAGGCAACTGCAGGTGCAGGAGTGGAGGAGGCTTGTTCGCAGGCAGCATGGACAGAGGATTGGCTCGCATGCACAACCAGCGAAGACGTAGCAGTGACATCAGCAAGCACTGCTCCTCGACTCTGTTGTACTTCCCACAAAGTCGGGTGCTTGGCTGACATGTGCCTGATCATGCTGGTGGTGGTCAGGCTGCTAGTTTTGGTACCCCTGCTGATGCTGGCACGGCAGGTGTTGCAAATGGCCTTTTTTGAATCATCTGGATCCAACTTAAAAAACTGCCAGACTCGTGAAGACCTAACATTTGTACAGGCACCTTGTGTCGTCGTGTTGTTACGGGGAACGGTTGCCTGACTTCTGCCTGGGACCACCACCCTGCTTCTTACTGCCTGTTGTGATGCTACGCCTCCCTCCCCCTGTGCACTGCTGTCCTCGCTCTGCATATCCTCCTGCCAGGTTGGGTCAGTTACTGGATCATCCACCACGTCGTCTTCCTCTTCCGCACCCTGCTCCTCCTCCTGACTTGCTGACAATTGTGTCTCATCATCGTCCACCACTTGTTGAGACACGTTGCCAACTTCGTGAGAACGTGGCTGCTCAAATATTTGGCTATCTGTACAGACGATCTCCTCATGACCCACTTCAATATGAGCTGGCGAGAGGCCAGAATGTGTGAATGGAAACGTGAACAGCTCTTCCGAGTGTCCAAGTGTGGGATCATTAATGTCCGAGGAGGACGTGTACTCAGCCTGGTGGTAGGAAGGAGGATCAGGTTCAGAAATGTGCGGTGCAGTATCACGGCTACTGACACTTGACCGTGTGGAAGACAGAGTGTTTGTGGTGGTGCCAATCTGACTGGAAGCATTATCCGCTATCCAACTAACAACCTGTTGACACTGGTCTTGGTTCAAGAGCGGTGTACTGCTGCGGTCCCCAAGAATTTGGGACAGGACGTGCGAGCGACTAGATGTGGCCCTTTGTTGTGGCGAAATTAGAGCTTGCCCACGACCTCGGCCTCTGCCTGCACCACCATCACGTCCACTTCCTTGTTCCTTGCCAATGCCCTTGCGCATTTTGCAATGCTGTGCACTGCTGACGTGTATATTCACTACTTGTGCGTTATATCAAAGTTTCTGGAAATTGCACACCAGTGCACCTGTACGCTGCCACCAACAGGCACACACGTGCGGTTTTAAAAACCAAGCACGGACGCAATAATAACCTAACACAGGTTTTAGGAGCAAAAATTAAGAACTCTGACACTATCAGCCACTGCTGACTGACGTGTATTATACACTACACTTGTGCGTTATATAATAGTTTGGTAAACGCACACCAGTGCACCTGTACGCTGCCACCAACAGGCACACACGTGCGGTTTTAAAAACCAAGCACGGACGCAATAATAACCTAACACAGGTTTTAGGAGCAAAAATTAAGAACTCTGACACTATCAGCCACTGCTGACTGACGTGTATTATACACTACACTTGTGCGTTATATAATAGTTTGGTAAACGCACACCAGTGCACCTGTACGCTGCCACCAACAGGCACACACGTGCGGTTTTAAAAACCAAGCACGGACGCAATAATAACCTAACACAGGTTTTAGGAGCAAAAATTAAGAACTCTGACACTATCAGCCACTGCTGACTGACG
Source organism: Anomaloglossus baeobatrachus (assembly GCF_048569485.1). NCBI lineage: Eukaryota > Metazoa > Chordata > Amphibia > Anura > Aromobatidae > Anomaloglossus > Anomaloglossus baeobatrachus. The sequence goes on along the minus strand of NW_027443422.1, from coordinate 20,213 downwards.
TGTATATTCACTACTTGTGCGTTATATCAAAGTTTCTGGAAATTGCACACCAGTGCACCTGTACGCTGCCACCAACAGGCACACACGTGCGGTTTTAAAAACCAAGCACGGACGCAATAATAACCTAACACAGGTTTTAGGAGCAAAAATTAAGAACTCTGACACTATCAGCCACTGCTGACTGACGTGTATATTCACTACTTGTGCGTTATATCAAAGTTTCTGGAAATTGCACACCAGTGCACCTGTACGCTGCCACCAACAGGCACACACGTGCGGTTTTAAAAACCAAGCACGGACGCAATAATAACCTAACACAGGTTTTAGGAGCAAAAATTAAGAACTCTGACACTATCAGCCACTGCTGACTGACGTGTATATTCACTACTTGTGCGTTATATCAAAGTTTCTGGAAATTGCACACCAGTGCACCTGTACGCTGCCACCAACAGGCACACACGTGCGGTTTTAAAAACCAAGCACGGACGCAATAATAACCTAACACAGGTTTTAGGAGCAAAAATTAAGAACTCTGACACTATCAGCCACTGCTGACTGACGTGTATTATACACTACACTTGTGCGTTATATAATAGTTTGGTAAACGCACACCAGTGCACCTGTACGCTGCCACCAACAGGCACACACGTGCGGTTTTAAAAACCAAGCACGGACGCAATAATAACCTAACACAGGTTTTAGGAGCAAAAATTAAGAACTCTGACACTATCAGCCACTGCTGACTGACGTGTATTATACACTACACTTGTGCGTTATATAATAGTTTGGTAAACGCACACCAGTGCACCTGTACGCTGCCACCAACAGGCACACACGTGCGGTTTTAAAAACCAAGCACGGACGCAATAATAACCTACTAACAGGTTTTTTTGGGGAGCGACAATTACAGTACAGACAAGTCAGACACTATCTGGACTGTTTTACACTGTGTACACCAGCCCCAGATATGAAGGCTGGTATACGGTCACCACTACCCTGCCTGCCTGCCTGCCTGTATACTGCTACAATAGTCCTGACAAGGACTCTTTTGGTCACTAGCCTGTATTCAGACCTGGCTATACCCTGCCTGTATATAGCAACAATAGTCCTGAGAAGGACTCTGCTACTGTACTCCGACCTGGCTATACCCTGCCTGCCTGTATACAACTAGAATAGTCCTGAGAAGGACTTTTGGTCACACTGTTTGCAGCCCTGCAACTGAAAAAGCTATAAAGGGCCGCAAAGCTTTCCCTGAATCAGCGACACTCTCCCTACACTCACTGTCAGAATAGCTGTGAGCAGAGCACAGCGCGCCGGCCGATATAAAGGCTCGGTGACGCTGTGCAGGCCGGCCAATCACTGCAATTCCACAACTAACAGGGCTGTGGCATTGCAGTGGTCTGCCAGCCAATCCCTGCATGAGGGCTGGCTCTCAAAAGAGCGCCAACATGCAGAAATGAAGACCACGAGTAAAGCACGAGTATCGCGAGATTACTCGGTCCCCGCCGAGCAGCCCGAGTACAGTGATACTCGTGCGAGTACCGAGTAGTGACAAGCATGCTCGCTCATCACTAGTGGCCAGGAATGGTTTGGACTTGGACCAGGTGTGTTGTGCAGTGGGTGTTTCCTTTGCTAAATCTCTCCTTATTTAAATCCTGGTCTGATTGCAGGCTGTTGCCGGATATCAGTTGTTCTTTGTATCTCCAGCCTGCTTAATCCTGCTCTACACCACATCTTCCCCAGATAAGTGCTTGCTCTTTATTTATTGTCTGGTTCTTTTGTTTATCTGGGTTTGTCATTTGCTGTGGTTGGTTTCAGTTTATTTGCTTGCAGGGATTTTCCCCCTCAGTGGATTGTTGGGGAACTCCCTGCAGTTCTGTGTGGAGTATAGCTCCTTTGGGTCCATGTGTTTGTGGCTTGTTGACTTTGTTATGATTCTTGTTTTCTGTTCATTGGTATGACAAGGGCACCTGGTATAGGAAGGAGTTCAGATCGTGCGATCTGAGGGCCTTTTTGTACTATCAGGAAGTTGGTATTTTGCAGGGTTTTTCTCTGGCCACCATCAGTCCCTTTCCTGTCCTTTCCTATTTTAGTCAGTGGGGGCCTCACCTTTTGCTAATCCTGTCATCTATCTGTGTATTGTGTTCTTCCTATATCACCGCAGTCTTTGAATGTGGGGGGCTAGCTATTCTTATCTATTTTCTGAGGCAGAGAGTTATTCATCTTTCCTACCTTTTAGGATAGTTAGTTCTCTGGCTGGGTTCGCGGTGCACAGGATGTTAGTTCACCCCTCGGCTACTTCTAGTTGTGATGGTTAGTAAGGGGATGGCGGCCAGATTAGTTGCCAATGCTCTTGTCACCTTTTGCCAATGATTTGTGGTGGTCTTCCATGGTTCCGGATCATAGCACATAGGGCAATGAGAGAAAAATATAGTTATGTTTGAAGTGTTCTATGTTATGTCTGTAATAGTGAGGAAGAGGAAGAGGTAGAAGAGATTAAGGCGGAGGAGATTCAGATGGAGTGGATTAAGGTGGAGGAGGAGATCAAGGTGGAGAAGGCAGAAGAAAAGATAGAGAAAAAAAAGAACGGAAAAAAAGAAAATCGTGGTGATGTATGTAGAGAGAGAATGTGGTGATTATGTCGCGGGCAGAGGGGTGGGAAGGCCGCTCGGTGAGATCGCTGGCGTTCGGGTCCGGTGCTTCTGCTCCTCGGTGGCTCAAGCACGGGGCCGGACCCGGGACTCGAGCAGCGCTCCTCGCCCACGATTGAAAAGGGGGAGGTTTTTGGGATGTCGGTCGTGACGCCACCCACAGGTTGTGGTGATGGTGGGCACCACCGCTGCTGGTGACGGGGGATCCCGGGAGCGATGGCGGAGAGCAGCTAAGGTGTTGACCCCTCCGTGGGTAGGGGCGGTTGGTCCCGGGGCCCGGTTGGGAGTAGGGAGGAGGTATAGGTGCAGGTGCAGAGGCAGGGAGGCAGCGTGGTCGCGGGTGCAGCGGTGAGGTGCGGTGCCGGATGGCACTGTTGTACTCACTCAGACACAGAAGGACAGAGTCTCTGGTAAACCAAACGGCTGGATGGACGGGGCCCACAGCCGGCTGCGGTGTTCTCACTCTCCCCGGACGGGTTGATGGTGGCTGTCGTTTTCCTGCACCTGTGTAAGTGTATTTGACTCCTATGGATTCCCACGGGTAGTCCACTCCCCAGCGTGTACGTGTCTGGAGAGCCCGTTTTGCCCGCAGGCGCTGGCCCTTGGATCTCTGGCCTATGGCGGTGGCTCTTATCCGGACGGGTTGGGCTGTTGCCTTCTGACGGGACTTGGTTGGGGATGAACCGCTGAGGTCCAGACTGCAATCAGATAATTTGACCTTTACGGCGGCTCCTAGCCTAGTCGGGGTCTGAGTACCCTGCCTTGGTGCTTGGCTTCAATCTGCTCCCCGGTTCGGTACCGGTGGGCCACCGCCCGACCCTGGTCTTACGGTTCCGCTGACCTATGCCAACTCCTGCAGACGGCCACCACCGTCTGCCGACCTTGCTGAACGTGCCTGGGCTCCAACCCAGACACCAACAGTTTTGCTCCTCTCACTTTCACTGTCAGAACTGTTCTGCTTACTTTTCCCGCCTCCAGACCTGTGAACTCCTCGGTGGGCGGGGTCAACTGCCTGGCTCCACCCAACCTGGTGTGGACATCAAGCCTGGAGGGTGGCAACAAGGGTTTGATTGACTGGTGTCACCTCCCCAGGGAAGGGGGTGTGTGTGTGGTGTTAGTATTCTGTGACCCCTGGGGGTCCAGGGCGTCACACTCCCCCTTGGTTAAATTCAGACCGTCCGCGGGCCGCCCATCACTGATTTTTATTTTTTTTCTGAAAAATATAAATTAACATGGGAAAAACATATAACATTAAGCATACTTTAATTGTTCCCTTACGGGAGGCTCTTCACTTCAAACGTTGCTAACGGTAATAAAAAACATTTTTAATAACAACGGACGGGTCCCAGTTCTTCCGCTTTCCCACCCAAACAACCTAAACCTTGATGCTGCCCCTAAGAAACGGGCAGCACCCCTTTTCCCCAGTCCAGAAACAGGAACACGGTTCAGGTCGCCCAAGCGGGAACGGGTACGGTGTCTCGCACCCGGTTGTCATTCAGGGGGCCCCACGCCCAGGGGGACCCCTGACCCCGGAGGATGGTCACTGGTCCTGGTGGTGACCGGACCCCAGCCTGCTCTGCTGCAGGCCCTTCCTCCAACCTGCCTCTCCGGAGGCGGTTAACGGAACTCCAGCCCGGAATTATTTACAAACCCACCAGTTTGTGGGTGGCCTGCAAGTTCTCGGCCATGTTCATGATTACTCATGTGGAAAGGGCTTTTGGGGTATCGGTGCCAAAAAGGGCAAAAACAGCGCTTCACTGCTCAGCGCTTCCTGAAGAAAACATAAAAGCATGGAGTAGGTCCCAATGGGGGACAACAGTTCTGCCGCAACGGAGATCCGCTGCCTTTAGTTGAGGTCGCCTTCCTCATACGCCTCCTCCAGCTCTACATCCGGACTGTAGAGGAAGCTCTGCTACACTGGTATATAGGTGCTCAGAGGTAAATAATAGACAATAGTAGAGGATAACCTCGGCACACTAAACCTCCCACACTGAGTCAGAAACTCACAATGAATAGTAATGCAAAAACACTCTTTATTGGTCTGTTTTTTGAGGAATTTTTTTAAGGCATATATGCTTCTGTCCAAAATAAGTAGCTAATTTGACGTTTCGGCCTGAGCCTTCGTCAGATTGGACTTATCTGTGTGTAAAAGTATAACAATAATCAATATCATACAAGAGTGAGGGACAATAGTACAGAATTTAAGCAACATAGGGATACAATCTGGGTGTAACAATGGCACAAAGTGGAACACAAAATGCTGTAATACAGAAAAAAGAAATTACAGTAATGTCTCATATTGGGGGTCAGAGTAAATTAGACAACACTGGTGCGAAAGATTGTCATACATAAAAATCATGTGTAGTAGGTGAAAATGGCACTATGCATGGTAGAGCTGATGGGAGACCGACCATAGAGAACAGGGAAGAAGGAGAAAAAGTGGAGAAAAAGAAGAAAAAGGAGGGGGTGGAAGAGGGGGGGAGAGGAAGAAGGAGAAGCGGCTATGAGAATTGCGTAAGTAGTACATGACTCACCGGGAACACACATAGTCGTGACAGTTACGTCAAACAAGAGGACCGGACAATGTAAGGGACTTTATACTGTTGTGTGTATCACTATAAAGAAAGGCATATACGTTAAAGTAAGGATCATATGGAACTAATATACAGGTAATTAATGATGGTGAGTAAATAATTGTGTTGTACAATGTATAATACCTGTTGCTTAGAAACCGTTATAGGGTAACATATACCGTATTTTTCGGACCATAAGACGCACTTTTTTCCCCCCAAATGTTGGGGGAAAGTGGGGGGTGCGTCTTATGGTCTGACTATAAGGCTGCGGGGAATGAGGGTGCCGCGGTGCAGCGGGTCATCGGCGGCACGAGCAGGCTGTAACAGCCTGCCGTGACCACGTGGGCCCGCTCATTACATATGCACGCCCATCCTCCCGCCCATCATCTCTCAGCGAAACCGGCACTGACAGGTGGGCGGGGTGATGGGCGGGGGGGGGGAATGCGTGCATAATTAGCAGCCGGCCGTGATCACCCCTGGCAACTACAGCCTGGAGTGATCATGTGCGGCTGTATTCACTGCCCCCCGTGCATCATTATCAGCGCGGGGTGCAGTGAATCAGTACACTCACCCGTCACCGTGTGTGGAGCCGCCCCCCTGCAGCATCGCGTCTTCCTGTCTGTGCCGGCGGTCAGCTGATCTGGACACTAGCTGCGCGCACCGCGATGACGTCATCGCCGTGCGCGACGCTAGTATCCACCAGAATCGATCAGCTTACCGCCGGCACAGACAGGAAGACGCGATGCTGCAGACACCGGTGACGGCTCCACACAGCGGCGCTGCAGCTGAGACAGAGATCGGTGCTTCAGCGAGTGAGGAAGGGTAAGTATAAACGTTTATTTTTTTTTTCCTGTGCCACAGGATACACGCCATTTACCAGGATGGGGGCATTTCATGAGCAGGATGGATGGGGTCATTTCATGAGCAGGATGGATGGGGGCATTTCATGAGCAGGATGGATGGGGGCATTTCATGAGCAGGATGGATGGGGGCATTTCATGAGCAGGATGGATGGGGGCATTTCATGAGCAGGATGGATGGGGGCATTTCATGAGCAGGATGGATGGGGGCATTTCATGAGCAGGATGGATGGGGGCTTATCTTGAGCATGATGGATGGGGGCATATCATGAGCAGGATGGATGGGGGCATTTCATGAGCAGGATGGATGGGGGTATATCATGAGCAGGATGGATGGGGGCATTTCATGAGCAGGATGGATGGGGGCATTTCATGAGCAGGATGGATGGGGGCATTTCATGAGCAGGATGGATGGGGGCAGATCTTGAGCATGATGGATGGGGGCATATCATGAGCAGGATGGATGGGGGCATATCATGAGCAGGATGGATGGGGGCATATCATGAGCAGGATGGATGGGGCATATCATGAGCAGGATGGATGGGGCATATCATGAGCAGGATGGATGGGGCATATCATGAGCAGGATGGATGGGGGCATATCATAAGCAGGATGGATGGGGCATATCATAAGCAGGATGGATGGGGCATATCATGAGCAGGATGGATGGGGCATATCATGAGCAGGATGGATGGGGGCATATCATGAGCAGGATGGATGGGGGCATATCATGAGCAGGATGGATGGGGGCATATCATGAGCAGGATGGATGGGGGGCATATCATGAGCAGGATGGATGGGGGCATATCATGAGCAGGATGGATGGGGGCATATCATGAGCAGGATGGATGGGGGGCATATCATGAGCAGGATGGATGGGGCATATCATAAGCAGGATGGATGGGGGCATATCATGAGCAGGATGGATGGGGGGCATATCATGAGCAGGATGGATGGGGGCATATCATGAGCAGGATGGATGGGGGCATATCATGAGCAGGATGGATGGGGGCATATCATGAGCAGGATGGATGGGGCATATCATAAGCAGGATGGATGGGGGCATATCATGAGCAGGATGGATGGGGGCATATCATGAGCAGGATGGATGGGGGCATATCATGAGCAGGATGGATGGGGCATATCATAAGCAGGATGGATGGGGGCATATCATGAGCAGGATGGATGGGGGTATATCATGAGCAGGATGGATGGGGGTATATCATGAGCAGGATGGATGGGGGGTATATTATTAGCAGGATGGGGGGTATATGAGCAGGATCATATACAAGGCAGGAGGATCCTTATCAGAATGGGGTACCTTAGTAGAGAATTTGGGGACATTACCCCCATAACAGTGTCAGCAGCAGATCCTCGCCCCATAACAGTGTGTCATGACCATATTTTTTGGTTGAAATTTTATTTTCCTATTTTCCTCCTCAAAAACCAGGGTGCGTCTTATGGTCAGGTGCGTCTTATAGTCCGAAAAATACGGTACCAAGAGGCACCTGTCAGGTGCTATAGCTACTCAGCCTAGGAGTGCTGGGGAAGACACAGTAGTAGCGTCTAATACGGATCAAGCTATAATGAAACAAACATGTGATAGACAAGTGAACATCAGACGTCTTTAAGTAAATCTCTGCTGATAGGTAAGGTGTATATAACGCCCTTATGTACCTGTATGTCAGCCTTGCTAGTATAGCACTGTCACAGGAGCTGTATAGGATTGCTGGGATGTTATCCACAGATTATGCCTTATGGAAAGCTTGCTATGAGATATAGGTACCTCTAGGGAAGTACAAAAAAGTCATAAAAGGCCCATGATCATATTAACGAAGTGCACTAAAATATGGTTGGGAGCAAGGTATTTACCTAAGTGGAAGGCCAAGTGTTAATGCTGCCGGTAGCACCGGAAGGGTCTCTGGCCAAGGTCCTAATATGGTGAGAGAAAAAAGAGGAGTGTAGATAACAAACAGAGGATAAGGGTTAAAGCCATGTGACAAAGAGAGAGACAGAAGGTCGATTGCCATTACTCACCTCGCCGCTGGTGGACGTGCGTTCAGTACTAGCGCGCTCCTGTGCAGTGAACTATGTCCGGCGTGCGAGGGTTCTTGAAGGAGGTGTGGGTGGGACTATACAGATCACTTCCTGCGTGTGGAACGCAGGAAGTAAGGAGGTGGAACGCACACCGCACATGCGCAGTGTGCGCTACACCTCCAGACCAGATCTGGGTGTGACTAGAGTTGCGTCCTAAGGGTATGTGCGCACTAGGCGTTTTTTTCACGCTGCGTTTTTATGTGCGTTTTTGTCTAAAAAACGCACCCGCGGCTAAAAAACCGCGGCAAAAACGCATGCGTTTTTGCCGCGATTTGGTGCGTTTTTTGCTGCGTTTTTGCTCACTGCGTTTTTATTCAGTGAACAATGCCATTAAAGATTGTTGATGAAAAAAAAAAAAAAAAAAAGGTCTGATGTCATTTCCTTCTTCAAAATGTTCATTGTATGCAGGAGAGCAGACAGCTGCAGAACTAGTGTATGCAGGAGAGCAGACAGCAGCTGCAGAACTACAAGTCTCAGCATCCTCCATTCACTAGTGTATGCAGGAGAGCAGACAGCAGCTGCAGAACTACAAGTCTCAGCATCCTCCATTCACTAGTGTATGCAGGAGAGCAGACAGCAGCTGCAGAACTACAAGTCTCAGCATCCTCCATTCACTAGTGTATGCAGGAGAGCAGACAGCAGCTGCAGAACTACAAGTCTCAGCATCCTCCATTCACTAGTGTATGCAGGAGAGCAGACAGCAGCTGCAGAACTACAAGTCTCAGCATCCTCCATTCACTAGTGTATGCAGGAGAGCAGACAGAAGCTGCAGAACTACAAGGCTCAGCATCCTCCATCCAGGACTGTATGCAGTTTTTTGCCCAAAAAGAAAAAAAAAATGACATGGGCTTCGCCATATTTTTGTATGCTAGCCGGGTACAGCAGGCAGGTACGGGCTGCCCCCAACCCCCAGCTGCCTATTTGTACCCGGCTGGGAACCAAAAATATAGAGAAGCCCTTTTTTTTAATTATTTCATGAAATAATTAAAAAAAAAAAAATGACGTGGGCTTCGCCTAATTTTTGAGTCCAGCCGGGTACAACTAGGCAGCTGGGGATTGGAATCCACAGTGCAGGGTGCCCATGCTTTCTGGGCACCCCCACTGCGAATTGCAGTCCGCAGCCACCCCAGAAAATGGCGCTTTCATAGAAGCGCCATCTTCTGGCGCTGTATCCAACTCTTCCAGCTGCCCTGAAGCCGGGTGGCTAGCCGGGTAATAATGGAGTTAGGGCTAGCTGTATATTATCAGCTGGCCCTAAGCCCGAAATTCATGGTGTCACGCCAATATTAGACATGGCCACCATGAATTTCTAGTACAGATAAAAAAAAACCACAACACACAGAAAAATATTTTTATTAGAAATAAAACACAACACAATTAGTGACTCCATCTTTATTGAAATAAAGAACCCCCCTCCACAGTAATCCTGGGTTAGGGTCACGCGCCGTCCAATCCGGATCCAATATCATCTGATCGGTTTGCTGGAAGGCATACCGATCAGATGATCTGTCAGGTTCAAGGATGTGAATCACATCACACATCAGCTGATTGTATAAAAGCCGATTATACAATCAGCTGATGCATCAGTAGAAAAAAAAAAAAAAAAATAATACTCACTTATGTGCTGATTACCGGCAGCTCCTGGAGCGATCGATTGGACAGGAGTCTGATCCTGGCCCATCACTGCAAGAGCTGCCGGTAATCAGCTGATGAAGTCCCCTGACGGCAGGATCAGCTGATAGCCGGCCGGGCGCCCGCGTCACCGCGATCAGCTGATGCGTCAGGTGACTGCATCAGGTGATCCTCCGCCAGGTCCTGCAAGCAAGGTCCTGCCCCGGGGAGACTGCACACAGCCAGAGCGGCGGGACCGGGAGGAGCTGGGAGCGGGCATGGCACCGGGACCCTGCGGACAGGTGAGTATATATGACATTTTTTTTTTTTCTACTGTTCACTTTGATTTTCGCCGCTGCCTCCACCTCCCGCCCAGACATGGCGCCGCACGGAGCTGACATGCACAGGACGGGAGGTGGAAGCAGCGGTGACGGTACCGGGAGGATTCACGCTTCTGTGTTTACCAACAGAAGGAATCCTCTTCCTGTACACGTCACTGTAGTACCCACCCCTTGCGTTTATAGCTGCGTTTTTAGTCATAGAAACGCGGCTATATGCATTTTTCATTGCGTTTTTAACATCTCATTGAATTCAATGGGTGAAAAACGCAGTGAAAAACGCAGAAATAATTGACATGCTGCGTTTTTGTGGTCACCACAAAAACGCAGCTAAAAAAAAACGCTGTGTGCGGACAGCACTTATGAAAACCCATTGACATTGCTGGGGAAGCAATGTCACTGCGTTTTCAGCACAAAAACGCGGTAAAAAACGCCGCTAAAAACGCCGCTAAAAACGCGGCAAAAACGCCTAGTGCGCACAAGGCCTAAAGCGGCGTTCGGGGGCAGACAACTTCTACTGGGTCGTGCTACTGCCAAACAGCATTCTCTGCTGCATATACCATGGCCCCCGGCCACCCCTTTAACATGCGCGCTTATCATGCTGCACAGAATAGAGCTGCCGTCATGTGACAGCATTGCCGTCCTGTCCTTCATTCTCTGATTATAGTGATCGGCTGAGGGAGGAAGGAACAGAATGGCTGTAAGTACATAGTCTCTCCCCAACATCACGCATTATTATTGGCCCCTGTTATAGATGATATAAATCTGCATTTTTCGACATTATTTTCTATTATCTCAATAAATTGATAATTATAATTTAACGGCTTCTATTTCCCTACAGGCACCAAGAGGAAGAGGTTCGCCTATCAAGGTAAATACAAGTTCGATCCTGAGGAGTGACCGGCAAAATATACAGTACAGACCAAAGGTTTTGGACACACCTGTTTTGCACACTCTTGGCATTCTCTTGATCCTTAAGAGGTAGTCACTGGAATTAGTTTTCACTTCACAGGTGTGCCCTGTCAGGTTTAATAAGTGGGATTTCTTGCCTTATAAATGGGGTTGGGACCATCAGTTGTGTTGTGCAGAAGTCTGGTGGATACACAGCTGATAGTCCTACTGAATAGACTGTTAGAGACTTTTTACAAATTCTAAGTAAAGAAAAACGAGTGGCCATCATTACTTTAACCCCTTCACGACCATGGACGGATATATCCGTCATGGAGTGTGTCCCGTTAAGCCCCGCCCCCTGCCGCGGGCAGGCGGCGGGGATCAGCGCACATATCAGCTGTTTTCAACAGCTGACATGTGTGCCTGCATGTTCCGAGTGGAATCGCATTCCACCCGGAATATTGACCCCTTACATCTCGCTGCCAAAGTCTGGCAGCGAGATGTATATGCGCGCGGCCATGTTTTTTACTTACCGCCGCCCCCACCGGAAGTCACGTGAGTGATCACGTGACTTTCGGTGGTTGCCATCGTAGCACAGAGTCATGTGATGACGCCTGCAGCTATGACGTTTCACTTTCGTTTTCACCCGGCCGGGAGCAGGGTGAAACAGAAAGTGACTGTATCTGCTGGTTACAGCTGTATAGCTGTGATCAGCAGATAGATAAGAGCGATCGGATTGCTGATCACTATAGCCCCGTAGGGGGACTAGTAAAATAAAAAAAAAAAGTAAAAAAAAAGTTTAAAAAAAAAAAAGTTAAAATCACCTTCCTTTCCCCCCATTGAAAATTAAAGGGTTAAAAAAAAATAAATATACACATATTTGGTATCGCCGCGTTCAGAAATGCCCGATCTATCAAAATATAAAATCAATTAATCTGATTGGTAAACGGCGTAGTGGCAAAAAAATTCCAAACGCCAAAATTACGTTTTTTTGTCAGCGCAAGTTTTACGCAAAATGAAATACCAGGCAATCAAAACGTAGCATCTGCACAAAAATGGTACCATTAGAAACGTCAGCTCGAGACGCAAAATATAAGCCATCACTGAGCCATAGATCCCAAAAAGTGAGAACTCTACGGGTTTCGGAAAATGGCGCAAAACGTACGCCATTTTTATTGGACAAACTTCAGAATTTTTTTTAACCCCTTAGATACAAGTAAACCTATACTTGTTTGGTGTCTACAAACTCGCGCCGACCTGAGGCATCATACCCACACACGCAAAAAACAAGCCCTCATATGGCAAGATTGCCGGAAAAATAAAAAAGTTATGGCTCTCGGAAGAAGGGGAGCAAAAAACAAAAACGGAAAGTACCCCAGGGCTGCAGGGGTTAAGAAATGAAGGTCAGTCAGAAAAATTAGGAAACCTTTGAAAGTGTCCCCAAGTGCAGTGGCAAAAACCATCAAACGCTACAAAGAAACTAGCTCACATGAGGACCGCCTTAGGAAAGGAAGACCAAGAGTCACCTCTGCTGCGGAGGATAAGTTTATCCGAGTGACCAGCCTCAGAAATCGCAGGTTAACAGTGTGGCGCCCTGGACAAGCCATGTCGTCACAGGTACTACAACAACACACCCCACACCCCGAGATAGGCACACCAGTCACACACAAATCCTTGTTGCCTCCCTCCAGGGGCTGATGTCCACACCAGGTGGGGTGGAGCCAGGCGGTTGGCCCCACCCATCAAGGAGTTCACAGTCCTGGAGGCGGGAAAAGGAGTTCAGTTGAGTTTGGAGTCTAGTTTGGAAAGGAGGAAAGTGGTAGTAGAGGAGCAGACTGACCGTGTCCGGGTATGTGGCCCGGGCACATACAGCAAGATTGGCAGACGGTGGTGGCCGTCTGCAGGAGAGGCCGATCAACGCAGAACCGTAGGACCGGGGCTGGGCGGTGGCCCACCGGTACCGAACCGGGGAGCGAAGAGAAGCCAGCACCAACCGGCAGGGCCTTCGGACCCCGACCAGGCTTGGAGTCGCCGTTAAACTGGTCAAATCCGTTAGTGACCGGAACCCCAGGGGTTTCCTAACAACTAAGACCCGAGTGAAGGCAACCGTCCGAACCGACAAGGGAGATACAGCTACCGCCAGAGCTAGAGCTCTTAGGGCCAGAGCCTGCGGGCAAAGGGGCTCCTCCGGCACTCATACGCCGGGGAGCGGGCTACCGGTGGGAAGCCATTGGAGCCGAACACACAGAAGGTGCAGGGAAAGACAGCCATCACCACCCGTCCGGGGAAGACAGCAGCAGCCGGCTGCGGGACCCGTCCATCCAGCCGTTTGTTTTACCAGAGACTGTGTACCGGTATTGGCTGAGTGAGTACCATCGTGCCATCCGGCACCGCGCTGCCCCCGCGACCCTGCACCTCGTCGACCCCTGTGCCTGGCCCAACTCACCTCACTGGGCCTCGGGACCACAAGCCCCTACCCACGGAGGGGGAAAACATCCCAGCTGCTCCATAACAACGCTCCCGGGATCCCCGTCACCAGCAGCGATGGTGCCCCAACCATACCACAAACCGTGGGTGGCGTCACGAACCAAATCACCAAACCAACCCTTTTCACTCACGGGCGAGGAGCGCCGCTCGAGGCCCGGATCCGGCCCACCGCTCGAGCCACCGAGCAGCGGCAGCAGCCGGACCCGAGCAGCGAGCGCTGCCCCCGCGACCCTGCACCTCGTCGACCCCTGTGCCTGGCCCAACTCACCTCACTGGGCCTCGGGACCACAAGCCCCTACCCACGGAGGGGGAAAACATCCCAGCTGCTCCATAACAACGCTCCCGGGATCCCCGTCACCAGCAGCGATGGTGCCCCAACCTCACCACAAACCGTGGGTGGCGTCACGAACCAAATCACCAAACCAACCCTTTTCACTCACGGGCGAGGAGCGCCGCTCGAGGCCCGGATCCGGCCCACCGCTCGAGCCACCGAGCAGCGGCAGCAGCCGGACCCGAGCAGCGAGCGCAGTTGAGCAGCGCACCCCCCGATCGCGACAACTTGGCGTCACGAACAGGATCTTACCGTTCTACCGGCTGGTAGAGGTGCGCCTTGTGTTCCACGCTGGCGGTGTCCGGCCGAAAAATTTCAGATTCCGCCATCTTGGGCGCGAAGATTGTACCCGCTCAAGCGTCTTCCCGAGCAGTGGAGGCGCGAAAGCCGAAACTCCGCCCCTGAAGAGGAGGTGCTAAGAAGAAACCAAGGGGGGACGGATGGCGGCCGGCCACGTGTGGCCGAGACTGTAGAGAAGCGGATGGAGAGAAGGCGGCGTCCTCAGGGTGGAGCGCAGGAGCGCCCGTCACCGGAGCGTCTAAGCTCTGGGGGAACCGAGGAGGCATAGCCTTTGAAGATTGCGGCCCGGGTGAGCTCCCCGCCGGGACCGCTGCTTGGCTGGAGCGGGAGCTGGCCGGTTCTGCTTGAAGATGAGGGCGCAGAGCTTGCAGCAGCTGCTGGATTGGAAGGCGGAGATGCGCAGAATGGTTGCCATGGTGTGGGTCGTGAACGAGGGGCCGCTGCGGCCGTGCCACGTCACGATCAGGCCACCCAAACTCCTGAACCAGCCTTGATTGAGTGGGAGCCGGGGCCCAGCACCGCCGCGGGAGGTCCGGAGAGGGTGCAGCCGATGGAAGAGGGGATCTCGAGCACGCTGCCCCCGCCACCGTTCCCAACGGCGATCAGCGGTTCTGGGCTGCACTGCCTATGGAAGGAGAACCCGATGTACTGTCCGGTCCCCGAGTGGGCCGACCCGCTGCGGTGGTAGCCGCCCCAAAGTCAGCGGTCCCCCGTTGCACCGTTGTTTCCCGTTGGGACCATCAGCACCGTTACTGTTACAAGTAAATGAAAATAATCAACCGAGATGTTACCTGATTGTCAACCGTGATTGAACCGGCCGTTGCCGGCAAGTTGTCCCCGAAGGGACCCTTTGCACCGTGCGTAAGGAACTGCTTACGGACATGCCCGAGAACTTGCAGGGCACCCACAAATTAGTGGCATGTAAATAATTGGCTTAAATCCATTACCGCCTCCGGAGAGGCTGATTTGGAGAATGGGCCTGGAGGAAAGAGTTGGCCCAGGCCCGCCACTACCGTAACCGGTGGCGATCCTCCGGGGGTCAGGGGTTCCCCATGGACGTGGGTTCCCCTGAAGGGACCGTAGGGTGCAAAATACCGTACCCGTACCCGCTGGGGCAGCTTGGATCTGGACTGGGGTCAAGGGGTGCTGCCCATTTTCTTAGGGGCAGCATCAGGGCCAGGTTGCTTGGGTGGGAGAGAGCGGAAGCCGTTGTTAATAAAATGTCGAAATATGTGTACCGTTAGAAACGTTTAAGAAAGTGCCTCCCGTTAAGGGAAGATCCGTACAAATGCTTTTGTTGACCGTGTTTTACCTGTTAAATTATCTTTTTCAGTTTTTCAAAAAAAAATAAAACCGGTGATGGACGGGCAGCCTGCGGACGGTCTGCATTTAACCAAGGGGGAATGTGGCGCCCTGGACAAGCCAGGTCGTCACAGGTACTACAACAATACACCCCACACCCCGAGATAGGCACACCAGTCACACACAAATCCTTGTTGCCTCCCTCCAGGGGCTGATGTCCACACTAGGTGGGGTGGAGCCAGGCGGTTGGCCCCACCCATCGAGGAGTTCACAGTCCTGGAGGCGGGAAAAGGAGTTCAGTTGAGTTTGGAGTCTAGTTTGGAAAGGAGGAAAGTGGTAGTAGAGGAGCAGACTGACCGTGTCCGGGTACGTGGCCCGGGCACATGCAGTAAGGTTGGCAGATGGTGGTGGCCGTCTGCAGGAGAGGCCGATCAACGCGGAACCGTAGGACCGGGGCTGGGCGGTGGCCCACCGGTACCGAACCGGGGAGCGAAGAGAAGCCAGCACCAACCGGCAGGGCCTGCGGACCCCGACCAGGCTTGGAGTCGCCATTAAACTGGTCAAATCCGTTAGTGACCAGAACCCCAGGGGTTTCCTAACAACTAAGACCCGAGTGAAGGCAACCGTCCGAACCGACAAGGGAGATACAGCTACCGCCAGAGCTAGAGCTCTTAGGGCCAGAGCCTGCAGGCAAAGGGGCTCCTCCGGCACTTATACGTCGGGGAGCGGGCTACCGGTGGGAAGCCATTGGAGCCGAACACACAGAAGGTGCAGGGAAAGACAGCCGTCACCACCCATCCGGGGAAGACAGCAGCAGCCGGCTGCGGGACCCATCCATCCAGCCGTTTGTTTTACCAGAGACTGTGTATCCGTTATTGGCTGAGTGAGTACCATCGTGCCATCCAGCACCGCTCTGCCCCCGCGACCCTGCACCTCGCCGACCCCTGCCTGGCCCAACTCACCTCACCGGGCCCCGGGACCACCAGCCCCTACCCACGGAAGGGGAAAACATCCCAGCTGCTCCATAACAACGCTCTCGGGATCCCCGTCACCAGCAGCGGTTGTGCCCCAACCTCACCACAAACCGTGGGTGGCGTCACGAACCAAATCCCCAAACCAAACCAACCCCTTTCACTCACGGGCGAGGAGCGCTGCTCGAGTCCCCGGATCCGGCCCACCGCTCGAGCCACCAAGCAGCAGCCGGACCCGAGCAGCGAGCGCAGTTGAGCAGCGCACCCCCTGCCCACGACAACAGCAGCTCAGATTAGAGACCAAGT
Organism: Anomaloglossus baeobatrachus; assembly: GCF_048569485.1. Classification (NCBI taxonomy): domain Eukaryota; kingdom Metazoa; phylum Chordata; class Amphibia; order Anura; family Aromobatidae; genus Anomaloglossus; species Anomaloglossus baeobatrachus. The sequence continues at coordinate 3,495 of NW_027443422.1, read as the reverse complement.
CAATGCCGCACAGAGTTCTAGCAGCAGACACATCTCTAGAACATCTGTTAGGGAGGAGACTTTAGCAGGCTTTACACGCTACGACATCGCTAAAGCGATGTCGTTGGGGTCATGGAATTTGTGACGCACATCCGGCCGCGTTAGCGATGTCGTTACGTGTGACACCTATGAGCGATTTTGAATCGTCGCAAAAACGTGCAAAATCGCAATTCGGTGACATGCCTCCCTATTCCCAATTATCGTTGCTTTTTCAGGACGCAGATTGTTCCTTGTTTCTGCGGCAGCACACATCGCTATGTGTGACACCGCAGGAACGAGGAACCTCACCTTACCTGCGGCCGCCGGCAATGATAAAGGAAGGAGGTGGGCGAGATGTTCGTCCTGCTCATATCCGCCCCTCCGCTTTGATTGGGTGGCCGCTTAGTGACGTTGCTGTGACGCCGAACGAACTGCCTCCTTAGAAAACTAGGCAGGTAAGTAGTGTGACGGGTCCGCGCGATTTTGTGCGCCATGGGCAGCGATTTGCCCGTGACGCACAAACGATGGGGGATCATAGAGATCAGACCCCACCAATCATAAAGGGGAGTCTTGTCTTATTAATATGCAGTCACCTTACAGTATGGGAATATGCCTTTATAGGGAATGTGTCAGTAAGAATTTTACTAAGAAACCAAACGTAGTGCAGGATAGAACAGGGGAAACATCTCCTATGATGCCTATTCCATCGTCCCCCAGAGCCGTGTGGCAATGAAATTAATCTTTAATCATATGGAGATTAGCTTTGCTGGTGCATTGTGGGGGCGTATCAGTCACTTGTGGGCGAATCCAGTCACTTATGGATGAAAATTCATGGGTATTGATGTCATCCATTTGGGTGTGCGGGGGGTTGATTATAAGAAATCGCTCACTAAACGCGAGTGCGAATGGATTGTTAGGGGTACTTTGCACGCTACGACATCGCACCTGCGATATCGTCGTGGTCAAATCGAAAGTGCCGCACATCCGGCGCCGGTAACAACGTCTCAGTGTGTAAAGCCTAGATGCGCCGATAAACGATCTCAAAAGTGTCGTAAATCGGTGATCTGTGTAGCGTCGGTCATTTTCATAATGTCGGTACAATGATGTTCCTGCGGCAGCACACATCGCTGTGTGGGAAGCCGCAGGAGCGAGGAACATCTTACCTGCCTCCACCGGCTATGCGGAAGGAAGGAGGTGGGCGGGATGTTTACGTCACGCTCCTCTCTGCCCCTCCGCTGCCCCTCCGCGCACGACCCGCCCGCTTAGGAAGGAGGCGGGTCGCCGGCCAGAGCGACGTCGCAGGGCAGGCAAGTGCGTGTGAAGCTGCCGTAGCGATAATGTTCGCTATGGCAGCTATCACAAGATATCGCATGTGTGACGGGGGCGGGTACTATCGCGCTCTGCATCGCTAGCATCGGCTAACGATGTCGCAATGTGCAAAGTACCCCTTAGACTGGACACGGTTAAGCCATTTGGCTTAAATGAGAAGCTCAGTGTCTCACCATTCCTGTAAAAAATCTCATTAACATATATGTAGACTCTGTCACCAGTCCTCTAGTGATTATTGTGTATTGATTTTTGTTTTTCTTGTTTAAATATACAGTACATACGAAAACATAGGACCAAGGCTGTGAAGTCCGAGTCGGAATTGCCGTCGGTGCCCCTTTTGGCTCAGTAAGAAATGTAATAAAATTAATAATATCCTATAATACATAATAAATTGACGATAGTATGTATACAGAATGTATACAGAATGTGCTGAATATTTTTTCATAGGAATTTGGGAAAGTTATGAAATGTCCTACAAATGGCTATTCTATTCTTGATGTAAGGCTACATTCACACACAGCGTTTTTGCTGCGTTTCTTGAGGATACGTGTTTCAGCTGCAAAAGCAGATCAGCTTTTTAAAAAACCGCATCACCTGAAAGGTTTTTGAGCTCATAGATAATGTTTTCAATAGCAAAAGCAGATTAGAAAAACGCCACAAACTGACATGCTAATTCTTTGTGAGGATCTGTTTTAGAGCCCAAAAACAGATCCTCACGAAACGATGTGTCTGTCATATGTTGAAAGCCATTACCTTTGCTGGATGCCCAGAGTCACTGCATTTCACTGAATTATTTTGCCATCAATGTTTGATATGTTTGTGACAAGAAAGAAATTGTTAGCAAGACACTGGCAGTAAAAGATACTAAAGCTCATCACAGCAGCCAGTTTCTCCAGGCCTTAGTGGAAAAGGTTCTGCAAGATTACGAACTAAAAAAAAAAACGTTCTTGCTATTGTAACAGACAATGCTTCAAACATGATAAGTACAATTAAACTGAAGAATGAGAGTAATGAACAACAGCTAGAAGAAAATTTAGGATTCAGTATTTTTGAGGTGAAAGGCCACACTGCTGTTCATGTAACTGAGGAACAAACCGATATTACAACAGAAGAACAGCATAATGATACTTTAGGATTAGATGATCTTGTTGAAGCTGCTTCAAAACTTTCATATTCTTCACATGCTCTGTGTTGTGCACACGCTGCAGCTGCCAATAAGAGATAGTCTGCAAGAGGGACATGCTGGAAATCTGATTGGAAAAGTGAGGAAATTGGTTCATGCCGCCAGGAACCCCTAAAATTGATTCCATCTTAAAGAGACGTGCTGGGAAAGGGGCAATTGTTGATCAAGCCACTCGGTGGGGCAGCATGTATTTAATGATTGAGCAATTGCTTCACGGTAAGAGCAGTAAGGGGTACTTTGCACGTTGCGATATCGCAAGCCAATGCCGCGATAGTCCCCGCCCCCGTCGCAGCTGCGATATCGTGTGATAGCTGTCGTAATGAATATTATCGCTACAGCAGCTTCACATGCACTCACCAGCCGTGCGTCATCGCTCCGGCTGGCGACCCGCCTCCTTGTTAAGGGGGCGGGTCGTGTGGAGTCACTGTGACGGCAGGCGGCGAATCAAAGCAGAGGGGTGGAGATGAGCAGGATGTAAACATCCCGCTCACCTTCTTCCTTCCGCATAGCCGCCGGCGGGAGGTAAGGTAATGTTCCTCGCTCCTGCGGCTTTATACACAGCGATGTGTGCTGCCGCAGGAACGAGGAACAACATCGTACCTGTCGCAGCAGCGTAATTTTGAAAAAAGTCGGACACTGCACAGATGATATGATAACAACGCTTTTGCGCTCGTTAATCGTATCATCTAGGATTTACACACTACGATGTCGAAAGTGACGCCGGATGTGCGTCACTTTCGATTTGACCCCACCGACATCGCACGTGCGATGTTGCAACGTGCACCCTAAGACTCTGGAACTCTCTTCCTGGGGAAGTGGTGATGGCCAACTCACTGAATGAATTTAAGAGGGGAATGGATGCTTTTCTTGAAAGCAACAGAATAGAAGGTTATGAATAACATAATATTACAGGTAGATAGTTGACCCAGATTAGGAGTCGGGAAAAAACATTTTTCCCTATGAAG
>NW_027443421.1:0-46352 GCF_048569485.1 Anomaloglossus baeobatrachus | reverse complement strand
CCAAAACTATAACAGATGCAAGCTTGTCCTGTTTGGTGGAGATGATATTTAATAAAATAAGTAGAAATCCACTAAAAGTTTTGTTTGGTTATCTGCAATCCCGAGATAATCGTCTCCATGCTCCAAATCATTTTAAAGCCATTTTTAAGGCATTTCGCGCATACATGAAATGAACACATTTTTCTCCAAAACTATAACAGATGCAAGCTTGTCCTGTTTGGTGGAGATGATATTTAATAAAATAAGTAGAAATCCACTAAAAGTTTTGTTTGGTTATCTTGCAATCCCGAGATAATCGTCTCCATGCTCCAAATCCATTTTAAAGCCATTTTTAAGGCATTTTCGCGCATACATGAAATGAACACATTTTTCTCCAAAACTATAACAGATGCAAGCTTGTCCTGTTTGGTGGAGATGATATTTAATAAAATAAGTAGAAATCCACTAAAAGTTTTGTTTGGTTATCTTGCAATCCCGAGATAATCGTCTCCATGCTCCAAATCCATTTTAAAGCCATTTTTAAGGCATTTCGCGCATACATGAAATGAACACATTTTTCTCCAAAACTATAACAGATGCAAGCTTGTCCTGTTTGGTGGAGATGATATTTAATAAAATAAGTAGAAATCCACTAAAAGTTTTGTTTGGTTATCTTGCAATCCCGAGATAATCGTCTCCATGCTCCAAATCCATTTTAAAGCCATTTTTAAGGCATTTCGCGCATACATGAAATGAACACATTTTTCTCCAAAACTATAACAGATGCAAGCTTGTCCTGTTTGGTGGAGATGATATTTAATAAAATAAGTAGAAATCCACTAAAAGTTTTGTTTGGTTATCTTGCAATCCCGAGATAATCGTCTCCATGCTCCAAATCCATTTTAAAGCCATTTTTAAGGCATTTCGCGCATACATGAAATGAACACATTTTTCTCCAAAACTATAACAGATGCAAGCTTGTCCTGTTTGGTGGAGATGATATTTAATAAAATAAGTAGAAATCCACTAAAAGTTTTGTTTGGTTATCTTGCAATCCCGAGATAATCGTCTCCATGCTCCAAATCCATTTTAAAGCCATTTTTAAGGCATTTCGCGCATACATGAAATGAACACATTTTTCTCCAAAACTATAACAGATGCAAGCTTGTCCTGTTTGGTGGAGATGATATTTAATAAAATAAGTAGAAATCACTAAAAGTTTTGTTTGGTTATCTTGCAATCCCGAGATAATCGTCTCCATGCTCCAAATCCATTTTAAAGCCATTTTTAAGGCATTTCGCGCATACATGAAATGAACACATTTTTCTCCAAAACTATAACAGATGCAAGCTTGTCCTGTTTGGTGGAGATGATATTTAATAAAATAAGTAGAAATCCACTAAAAGTTTTGTTTGGTTATCTTGCAATCCCGAGATAATCGTCTCCATGCTCCAAATCCATTTTAAAGCCATTTTTAAGGCATTTCGCGCATACATGAAATGAACACATTTTTCTCCAAAACTATAACAGATGCAAGCTTGTCCTGTTTGGTGGAGATGATATTTAATAAAATAAGTAGAAATCCACTAAAAGTTTTGTTTGGTTATCTTGCAATCCCGAGATAATCGTCTCCATGCTCCAAATCCATTTTAAAGCCATTTTTAAGGCATTTCGCGCATACATGAAATGAACACATTTTTCTCCAAAACTATAACAGATGCAAGCTTGTCCTGTTTGGTGGAGATGATATTTAATAAAATAAGTAGAAATCCACTAAAAGTTTTGTTTGGTTATCTTGCAATCCCGAGATAATCGTCTCCATGCTCCAAATCCATTTTAAAGCCATTTTTAAGGCATTTCGCGCATACATGAAATGAACACATTTTTCTCCAAAACTATAACAGATGCAAGCTTGTCCTGTTTGGTGGAGATGATATTTAATAAAATAAGTAGAAATCCACTAAAAGTTTTGTTTGGTTATCTTGCAATCCCGAGATAATCGTCTCCATGCTCCAAATCCATTTTAAAGCCATTTTTAAGGCATTTCGCGCATACATGAAATGAACACATTTTTCTCCAAAACTATAACAGATGCAAGCTTGTCCTGTTTGGTGGAGATGATATTTAATAAAATAAGTAGAAATCCACTAAAAGTTTTGTTTGGTTATCTTGCAATCCCGAGATAATCGTCTCCATGCTCCAAATCCATTTTAAAGCCATTTTTAAGGCATTTCGCGCATACATGAAATGAACACATTTTTCTCCAAAACTATAACAGATGCAAGCTTGTCCTGTTTGGTGGAGATGATATTTAATAAAATAAGTAGAAATCCACTAAAAGTTTTGTTTGGTTATCTTGCAATCCCGAGATAATCGTCTCCATGCTCCAAATCCATTTTAAAGCCATTTTTAAGGCATTTCGCGCATACATGAAATGAACACATTTTTCTCCAAAACTATAACAGATGCAAGCTTGTCCTGTTTGGTGGAGATGATATTTAATAAAATAAGTAGAAATCCACTAAAAGTTTTGTTTGGTTATCTTGCAATCCCGAGATAATCGTCTCCATGCTCCAAATCCATTTTAAAGCCATTTTTAAGGCATTTCGCGCATACATGAAATGAACACATTTTTCTCCAAAACTATAACAGATGCAAGCTTGTCCTGTTTGGTGGAGATGATATTTAATAAAATAAGTAGAAATCCACTAAAAGTTTTGTTTGGTTATCTTGCAATCCCGAGATAATCGTCTCCATGCTCCAAATCCATTTTAAAGCCATTTTTAAGGCATTTCGCGCATACATGAAATGAACACATTTTTCTCCAAAACTATAACAGATGCAAGCTTGTCCTGTTTGGTGGAGATGATATTTAATAAAATAAGTAGAAATCCACTAAAAGTTTTGTTTGGTTATCTTGCAATCCCGAGATAATCGTCTCCATGCTCCAAATCCATTTTAAAGCCATTTTTAAGGCATTTCGCGCATACATGAAATGAACACATTTTTCTCCAAAACTATAACAGATGCAAGCTTGTCCTGTTTGGTGGAGATGATATTTAATAAAATAAGTAGAAATCCACTAAAAGTTTTGTTTGGTTATCTTGCAATCCCGAGATAATCGTCTCCATGCTCCAAATCCATTTTAAAGCCATTTTTAAGGCATTTCGCGCATACATGAAATGAACACATTTTTCTCCAAAACTATAACAGATGCAAGCTTGTCCTGTTTGGTGGAGATGATATTTAATAAAATAAGTAGAAATCCACTAAAAGTTTTGTTTGGTTATCTTGCAATCCCGAGATAATCGTCTCCATGCTCCAAATCCATTTTAAAGCCATTTTTAAGGCATTTCGCGCATACATGAAATGAACACATTTTTCTCCAAAACTATAACAGATGCAAGCTTGTCCTGTTTGGTGGAGATGATATTTAATAAAATAAGTAGAAATCCACTAAAAGTTTTGTTTGGTTATCTTGCAATCCCGAGATAATCGTCTCCATGCTCCAAATCCATTTTAAAGCCATTTTTAAGGCATTTCGCGCATACATGAAATGAACACATTTTTCTCCAAAACTATAACAGATGCAAGCTTGTCCTGTTTGGTGGAGATGATATTTAATAAAATAAGTAGAAATCCACTAAAAGTTTTGTTTGGTTATCTTGCAATCCCGAGATAATCGTCTCCATGCTCCAAATCCATTTTAAAGCCATTTTTAAGGCATTTCGCGCATACATGAAATGAACACATTTTTCTCCAAAACTATAACAGATGCAAGCTTGTCCTGTTTGGTGGAGATGATATTTAATAAAATAAGTAGAAATCCACTAAAAGTTTTGTTTGGTTATCTTGCAATCCCGAGATAATCGTCTCCATGCTCCAAATCCATTTTAAAGCCATTTTTAAGGCATTTCGCGCATACATGAAATGAACACATTTTTCTCCAAAACTATAACAGATGCAAGCTTGTCCTGTTTGGTGGAGATGATATTTAATAAAATAAGTAGAAATCCACTAAAAGTTTTGTTTGGTTATCTTGCAATCCCGAGATAATCGTCTCCATGCTCCAAATCCATTTTAAAGCCATTTTTAAGGCATTTCGCGCATACATGAAATGAACACATTTTTCTCCAAAACTATAACAGATGCAAGCTTGTCCTGTTTGGTGGAGATGATATTTAATAAAATAAGTAGAAATCCACTAAAAGTTTTGTTTGGTTATCTTGCAATCCCGAGATAATCGTCTCCATGCTCCAAATCCATTTTAAAGCCATTTTTAAGGCATTTCGCGCATACATGAAATGAACACATTTTTCTCCAAAACTATAACAGATGCAAGCTTGTCCTGTTTGGTGGAGATGATATTTAATAAAATAAGTAGAAATCCACTAAAAGTTTTGTTTGGTTATCTTGCAATCCCGAGATAATCGTCTCCATGCTCCAAATCCATTTTAAAGCCATTTTTAAGGCATTTCGCGCATACATGAAATGAACACATTTTTCTCCAAAACTATAACAGATGCAAGCTTGTCCTGTTTGGTGGAGATGATATTTAATAAAATAAGTAGAAATCCACTAAAAGTTTTGTTTGGTTATCTTGCAATCCCGAGATAATCGTCTCCATGCTCCAAATCCATTTTAAAGCCATTTTTAAGGCATTTCGCGCATACATGAAATGAACACATTTTTCTCCAAAACTATAACAGATGCAAGCTTGTCCTGTTTGGTGGAGATGATATTTAATAAAATAAGTAGAAATCCACTAAAAGTTTTGTTTGGTTATCTTGCAATCCCGAGATAATCGTCTCCATGCTCCAAATCCATTTTAAAGCCATTTTTAAGGCATTTCGGCGCATACATGAAATGAACACATTTTTCTCCAAAACTATAACAGATGCAAGCTTGTCCTGTTTGGTGGAGATGATATTTAATAAAATAAGTAGAAATCCACTAAAAGTTTTGTTTGGTTATCTTGCAATCCCGAGATAATCGTCTCCATGCTCCAAATCCATTTTAAAGCCATTTTTAAGGCATTTCGCGCATACATGAAATGAACACATTTTTCTCCAAAACTATAACAGATGCAAGCTTGTCCTGTTTGGTGGAGATGATATTTAATAAAATAAGTAGAAATCCACTAAAAGTTTTGTTTGGTTATCTTGCAATCCCGAGATAATCGTCTCCATGCTCCAAATCCATTTTAAAGCCATTTTTAAGGCATTTCGCGCATACATGAAATGAACACATTTTTCTCCAAAACTATAACAGATGCAAGCTTGTCCTGTTTGGTGGAGATGATATTTAATAAAATAAGTAGAAATCCACTAAAAGTTTTGTTTGGTTATCTTGCAATCCCGAGATAATCGTCTCCATGCTCCAAATCCATTTTAAAGCCATTTTTAAGGCATTTCGCGCATACATGAAATGAACACATTTTTCTCCAAAACTATAACAGATGCAAGCTTGTCCTGTTTGGTGGAGATGATATTTAATAAAATAAGTAGAAATCCACTAAAAGTTTTGTTTGGTTATCTTGCAATCCCGAGATAATCGTCTCCATGCTCCAAATCCATTTTAAAGCCATTTTTAAGGCATTTCGCGCATACATGAAATGAACACATTTTTCTCCAAAACTATAACAGATGCAAGCTTGTCCTGTTTGGTGGAGATGATATTTAATAAAATAAGTAGAAATCCACTAAAAGTTTTGTTTGGTTATCTTGCAATCCCGAGATAATCGTCTCCATGCTCCAAATCCATTTTAAAGCCATTTTTAAGGCATTTCGCGCATACATGAAATGAACACATTTTTCTCCAAAACTATAACAGATGCAAGCTTGTCCTGTTTGGTGGAGATGATATTTAATAAAATAAGTAGAAATCCACTAAAAGTTTTGTTTGGTTATCTTGCAATCCCGAGATAATCGTCTCCATGCTCCAAATCCATTTTAAAGCCATTTTTAAGGCATTTCGCGCATACATGAAATGAACACATTTTTCTCCAAAACTATAACAGATGCAAGCTTGTCCTGTTTGGTGGAGATGATATTTAATAAAATAAGTAGAAATCCACTAAAAGTTTTGTTTGGTTATCTTGCAATCCCGAGATAATCGTCTCCATGCTCCAAATCCATTTTAAAGCCATTTTTAAGGCATTTCGCGCATACATGAAATGAACACATTTTTCTCCAAAACTATAACAGATGCAAGCTTGTCCTGTTTGGTGGAGATGATATTTAATAAAATAAGTAGAAATCCACTAAAAGTTTTGTTTGGTTATCTTGCAATCCCGAGATAATCGTCTCCATGCTCCAAATCCATTTTAAAGCCATTTTTAAGGCATTTCGCGCATACATGAAATGAACACATTTTTCTCCAAAACTATAACAGATGCAAGCTTGTCCTGTTTGGTGGAGATGATATTTAATAAAATAAGTAGAAATCCACTAAAAGTTTTGTTTGGTTATCTTGCAATCCCGAGATAATCGTCTCCATGCTCCAAATCCATTTTAAAGCCATTTTTAAGGCATTTCGCGCATACATGAAATGAACACATTTTTCTCCAAAACTATAACAGATGCAAGCTTGTCCTGTTTGGTGGAGATGATATTTAATAAAATAAGTAGAAATCCACTAAAAGTTTTGTTTGGTTATCTTGCAATCCCGAGATAATCGTCTCCATGCTCCAAATCCATTTTAAAGCCATTTTTAAGGCATTTCGCGCATACATGAAATGAACACATTTTTCTCCAAAACTATAACAGATGCAAGCTTGTCCTGTTTGGTGGAGATGATATTTAATAAAATAAGTAGAAATCCACTAAAAGTTTTGTTTGGTTATCTTGCAATCCCGAGATAATCGTCTCCATGCTCCAAATCCATTTTAAAGCCATTTTTAAGGCATTTCGCGCATACATGAAATGAACACATTTTTCTCCAAAACTATAACAGATGCAAGCTTGTCCTGTTTGGTGGAGATGATATTTAATAAAATAAGTAGAAATCCACTAAAAGTTTTGTTTGGTTATCTTGCAATCCCGAGATAATCGTCTCCATGCTCCAAATCCATTTTAAAGCCATTTTTAAGGCATTTCGCGCATACATGAAATGAACACATTTTTCTCCAAAACTATAACAGATGCAAGCTTGTCCTGTTTGGTGGAGATGATATTTAATAAAATAAGTAGAAATCCACTAAAAGTTTTGTTTGGTTATCTTGCAATCCCGAGATAATCGTCTCCATGCTCCAAATCCATTTTAAAGCCATTTTTAAGGCATTTCGCGCATACATGAAATGAACACATTTTTCTCCAAAACTATAACAGATGCAAGCTTGTCCTGTTTGGTGGAGATGATATTTAATAAAATAAGTAGAAATCCACTAAAAGTTTTGTTTGGTTATCTTGCAATCCCGAGATAATCGTCTCCATGCTCCAAATCCATTTTAAAGCCATTTTTAAGGCATTTCGCGCATACATGAAATGAACACATTTTTCTCCAAAACTATAACAGATGCAAGCTTGTCCTGTTTGGTGGAGATGATATTTAATAAAATAAGTAGAAATCCACTAAAAGTTTTGTTTGGTTATCTTGCAATCCCGAGATAATCGTCTCCATGCTCCAAATCCATTTTAAAGCCATTTTTAAGGCATTTCGCGCATACATGAAATGAACACATTTTTCTCCAAAACTATAACAGATGCAAGCTTGTCCTGTTTGGTGGAGATGATATTTAATAAAATAAGTAGAAATCCACTAAAAGTTTTGTTTGGTTATCTTGCAATCCCGAGATAATCGTCTCCATGCTCCAAATCCATTTTAAAGCCATTTTTAAGGCATTTCGCGCATACATGAAATGAACACATTTTTCTCCAAAACTATAACAGATGCAAGCTTGTCCTGTTTGGTGGAGATGATATTTAATAAAATAAGTAGAAATCCACTAAAAGTTTTGTTTGGTTATCTTGCAATCCCGAGATAATCGTCTCCATGCTCCAAATCCATTTTAAAGCCATTTTTAAGGCATTTCGCGCATACATGAAATGAACACATTTTTCTCCAAAACTATAACAGATGCAAGCTTGTCCTGTTTGGTGGAGATGATATTTAATAAAATAAGTAGAAATCCACTAAAAGTTTTGTTTGGTTATCTTGCAATCCCGAAATCGTCTCCATGCTCCAAAATCCCCATTTTAAAGCCATTTTTAAGGCATTTCGCGCATACATGAAATGAACACATTTTTCTCCAAAACTATAACAGATGCAAGCTTGTCCTGTTTGGTGGAGATGATATTTAATAAAAATAAGTAGAAATCCCACTAAAGTTTTGTTTGGTTATCTTGCAATCCGAGATAATCGTCTCCATGCTCCAAATCCATTTTAAAGCCATTTTTAAGGCATTTCGCGCATACATGAAATGAACACATTTTTCTCCAAAACTATAACAGATGCAAGCTTGTCCTGTTTGGTGGAGATGATATTTAATAAAATAAGTAGAAATCCACTAAAAGTTTTGTTTGGTTATCTTGCAATCCCGAGATAATCGTCTCCATGCTCCAAATCCATTTTAAAGCCATTTTTAAGGCATTTCGCGCATACATGAAATGAACACATTTTTCTCCAAAACTATAACAGATGCAAGCTTGTCCTGTTTGGTGGAGATGATATTTAATAAAATAAGTAGAAATCCACTAAAAGTTTTGTTTGGTTATCTTGCAATCCCGAGATAATCGTCTCCATGCTCCAAATCCATTTTAAAGCCATTTTTAAGGCATTTCGCGCATACATGAAATGAACACATTTTTCTCCAAAACTATAACAGATGCAAGCTTGTCCTGTTTGGTGGAGATGATATTTAATAAAATAAGTAGAAATCCACTAAAAGTTTTGTTTGGTTATCTTGCAATCCCGAGATAATCGTCTCCATGCTCCAAATCCATTTTAAAGCCATTTTTAAGGCATTTCGCGCATACATGAAATGAACACATTTTTCTCCAAAACTATAACAGATGCAAGCTTGTCCTGTTTGGTGGAGATGATATTTAATAAAATAAGTAGAAATCCACTAAAGTTTTGTTTGGTTATCTTGCAATCCCGAGATAATCGTCTCCATGCTCCAAATCCATTTTAAAGCCATTTTTAAGGCATTTCGCGCATACATGAAATGAACACATTTTTCTCCAAAACTATAACAGATGCAAGCTTGTCCTGTTTGGTGGAGATGATATTTAATAAAATAAGTAGAAATCCACTAAAAGTTTTGTTTGGTTATCTTGCAATCCCGAGATAATCGTCTCCATGCTCCAAATCCATTTTAAAGCCATTTTTAAGGCATTTCGCGCATACATGAAATGAACACATTTTTCTCCAAAACTATAACAGATGCAAGCTTGTCCTGTTTGGTGGAGATGATATTTAATAAAATAAGTAGAAATCCACTAAAAGTTTTGTTTGGTTATCTTGCAATCCCGAGATAATCGTCTCCATGCTCCAAATCCATTTTAAAGCCATTTTTAAGGCATTTCGCGCATACATGAAATGAACACATTTTTCTCCAAAACTATAACAGATGCAAGCTTGTCCTGTTTGGTGGAGATGATATTTAATAAAATAAGTAGAAATCCACTAAAAGTTTTGTTTGGTTATCTTGCAATCCCGAGATAATCGTCTCCATGCTCCAAATCCATTTTAAAGCCATTTTTAAGGCATTTCGCGCATACATGAAATGAACACATTTTTCTCCAAAACTATAACAGATGCAAGCTTGTCCTGTTTGGTGGAGATGATATTTAATAAAATAAGTAGAAATCCACTAAAAGTTTTGTTTGGTTATCTTGCAATCCCGAGATAATCGTCTCCATGCTCCAAATCCATTTTAAAGCCATTTTTAAGGCATTTCGCGCATACATGAAATGAACACATTTTTCTCCAAAACTATAACAGATGCAAGCTTGTCCTGTTTGGTGGAGATGATATTTAATAAAATAAGTAGAAATCCACTAAAAGTTTTGTTTGGTTATCTTGCAATCCCGAGATAATCGTCTCCATGCTCCAAATCCATTTTAAAGCCATTTTTAAGGCATTTCGCGCATACATGAAATGAACACATTTTTCTCCAAAACTATAACAGATGCAAGCTTGTCCTGTTTGGTGGAGATGATATTTAATAAAATAAGTAGAAATCCACTAAAAGTTTTGTTTGGTTATCTTGCAATCCCGAGATAATCGTCTCCATGCTCCAAATCCATTTTAAAGCCATTTTTAAGGCATTTCGCGCATACATGAAATGAACACATTTTTCTCCAAAACTATAACAGATGCAAGCTTGTCCTGTTTGGTGGAGATGATATTTAATAAAATAAGTAGAAATCCACTAAAAGTTTTGTTTGGTTATCTTGCAATCCCGAGATAATCGTCTCCATGCTCCAAATCCATTTTAAAGCCATTTTTAAGGCATTTCGCGCATACATGAAATGAACACATTTTTCTCCAAAACTATAACAGATGCAAGCTTGTCCTGTTTGGTGGAGATGATATTTAATAAAATAAGTAGAAATCCACTAAAAGTTTTGTTTGGTTATCTTGCAATCCCGAGATAATCGTCTCCATGCTCCAAATCCATTTTAAAGCCATTTTTAAGGCATTTCGCGCATACATGAAATGAACACATTTTTCTCCAAAACTATAACAGATGCAAGCTTGTCCTGTTTGGTGGAGATGATATTTAATAAAATAAGTAGAAATCCACTAAAAGTTTTGTTTGGTTATCTTGCAATCCCGAGATAATCGTCTCCATGCTCCAAATCCATTTTAAAGCCATTTTTAAGGCATTTCGCGCATACATGAAATGAACACATTTTTCTCCAAAACTATAACAGATGCAAGCTTGTCCTGTTTGGTGGAGATGATATTTAATAAAATAAGTAGAAATCCACTAAAAGTTTTGTTTGGTTATCTTGCAATCCCGAGATAATCGTCTCCATGCTCCAAATCCATTTTAAAGCCATTTTTAAGGCATTTCGCGCATACATGAAATGAACACATTTTTCTCCAAAACTATAACAGATGCAAGCTTGTCCTGTTTGGTGGAGATGATATTTAATAAAATAAGTAGAAATCCACTAAAAGTTTTGTTTGGTTATCTTGCAATCCCGAGATAATCGTCTCCATGCTCCAAATCCATTTTAAAGCCATTTTTAAGGCATTTCGCGCATACATGAAATGAACACATTTTTCTCCAAAACTATAACAGATGCAAGCTTGTCCTGTTTGGTGGAGATGATATTTAATAAAATAAGTAGAAATCCACTAAAAGTTTTGTTTGGTTATCTTGCAATCCCGAGATAATCGTCTCCATGCTCCAAATCCATTTTAAAGCCATTTTTAAGGCATTTCGCGCATACATGAAATGAACACATTTTTCTCCAAAACTATAACAGATGCAAGCTTGTCCTGTTTGGTGGAGATGATATTTAATAAAATAAGTAGAAATCCACTAAAAGTTTTGTTTGGTTATCTTGCAATCCCGAGATAATCGTCTCCATGCTCCAAATCCATTTTAAAGCCATTTTTAAGGCATTTCGCGCATACATGAAATGAACACATTTTTCTCCAAAACTATAACAGATGCAAGCTTGTCCTGTTTGGTGGAGATGATATTTAATAAAATAAGTAGAAATCCACTAAAAGTTTTGTTTGGTTATCTTGCAATCCCGAGATAATCGTCTCCATGCTCCAAATCCATTTTAAAGCCATTTTTAAGGCATTTCGCGCATACATGAAATGAACACATTTTTCTCCAAAACTATAACAGATGCAAGCTTGTCCTGTTTGGTGGAGATGATATTTAATAAAATAAGTAGAAATCCACTAAAAGTTTTGTTTGGTTATCTTGCAATCCCGAGATAATCGTCTCCATGCTCCAAATCCATTTTAAAGCCATTTTTAAGGCATTTCGCGCATACATGAAATGAACACATTTTTCTCCAAAACTATAACAGATGCAAGCTTGTCCTGTTTGGTGGAGATGATATTTAATAAAATAAGTAGAAATCCACTAAAAGTTTTGTTTGGTTATCTTGCAATCCCGAGATAATCGTCTCCATGCTCCAAATCCATTTTAAAGCCATTTTTAAGGCATTTCGCGCATACATGAAATGAACACATTTTTCTCCAAAACTATAACAGATGCAAGCTTGTCCTGTTTGGTGGAGATGATATTTAATAAAATAAGTAGAAATCCACTAAAAGTTTTGTTTGGTTATCTTGCAATCCCGAGATAATCGTCTCCATGCTCCAAATCCATTTTAAAGCCATTTTTAAGGCATTTCGCGCATACATGAAATGAACACATTTTTCTCCAAAACTATAACAGATGCAAGCTTGTCCTGTTTGGTGGAGATGATATTTAATAAAATAAGTAGAAATCCACTAAAAGTTTTGTTTGGTTATCTTGCAATCCCGAGATAATCGTCTCCATGCTCCAAATCCATTTTAAAGCCATTTTTAAGGCATTTCGCGCATACATGAAATGAACACATTTTTCTCCAAAACTATAACAGATGCAAGCTTGTCCTGTTTGGTGGAGATGATATTTAATAAAATAAGTAGAAATCCACTAAAAGTTTTGTTTGGTTATCTTGCAATCCCGAGATAATCGTCTCCATGCTCCAAATCCATTTTAAAGCCATTTTTAAGGCATTTCGCGCATACATGAAATGAACACATTTTTCTCCAAAACTATAACAGATGCAAGCTTGTCCTGTTTGGTGGAGATGATATTTAATAAAATAAGTAGAAATCCACTAAAAGTTTTGTTTGGTTATCTTGCAATCCCGAGATAATCGTCTCCATGCTCCAAATCCATTTTAAAGCCATTTTTAAGGCATTTCGCGCATACATGAAATGAACACATTTTTCTCCAAAACTATAACAGATGCAAGCTTGTCCTGTTTGGTGGAGATGATATTTAATAAAATAAGTAGAAATCCACTAAAAGTTTTGTTTGGTTATCTTGCAATCCCGAGATAATCGTCTCCATGCTCCAAATCCATTTTAAAGCCATTTTTAAGGCATTTCGCGCATACATGAAATGAACACATTTTTCTCCAAAACTATAACAGATGCAAGCTTGTCCTGTTTGGTGGAGATGATATTTAATAAAATAAGTAGAAATCCACTAAAAGTTTTGTTTGGTTATCTTGCAATCCCGAGATAATCGTCTCCATGCTCCAAATCCATTTTAAAGCCATTTTTAAGGCATTTCGCGCATACATGAAATGAACACATTTTTCTCCAAAACTATAACAGATGCAAGCTTGTCCTGTTTGGTGGAGATGATATTTAATAAAATAAGTAGAAATCCACTAAAAGTTTTGTTTGGTTATCTTGCAATCCCGAGATAATCGTCTCCATGCTCCAAATCCATTTTAAAGCCATTTTTAAGGCATTTCGCGCATACATGAAATGAACACATTTTTCTCCAAAACTATAACAGATGCAAGCTTGTCCTGTTTGGTGGAGATGATATTTAATAAAATAAGTAGAAATCCACTAAAAGTTTTGTTTGGTTATCTTGCAATCCCGAGATAATCGTCTCCATGCTCCAAATCCATTTTAAAGCCATTTTTAAGGCATTTCGCGCATACATGAAATGAACACATTTTTCTCCAAAACTATAACAGATGCAAGCTTGTCCTGTTTGGTGGAGATGATATTTAATAAAATAAGTAGAAATCCACTAAAAGTTTTGTTTGGTTATCTTGCAATCCCGAGATAATCGTCTCCATGCTCCAAATCCATTTTAAAGCCATTTTTAAGGCATTTCGCGCATACATGAAATGAACACATTTTTCTCCAAAACTATAACAGATGCAAGCTTGTCCTGTTTGGTGGAGATGATATTTAATAAAATAAGTAGAAATCCACTAAAAGTTTTGTTTGGTTATCTTGCAATCCCGAGATAATCGTCTCCATGCTCCAAATCCATTTTAAAGCCATTTTTAAGGCATTTCGCGCATACATGAAATGAACACATTTTTCTCCAAAACTATAACAGATGCAAGCTTGTCCTGTTTGGTGGAGATGATATTTAATAAAATAAGTAGAAATCCACTAAAAGTTTTGTTTGGTTATCTTGCAATCCCGAGATAATCGTCTCCATGCTCCAAATCCATTTTAAAGCCATTTTTAAGGCATTTCGCGCATACATGAAATGAACACATTTTTCTCCAAAACTATAACAGATGCAAGCTTGTCCTGTTTGGTGGAGATGATATTTAATAAAATAAGTAGAAATCCACTAAAAGTTTTGTTTGGTTATCTTGCAATCCCGAGATAATCGTCTCCATGCTCCAAATCCATTTTAAAGCCATTTTTAAGGCATTTCGCGCATACATGAAATGAACACATTTTTCTCCAAAACTATAACAGATGCAAGCTTGTCCTGTTTGGTGGAGATGATATTTAATAAAATAAGTAGAAATCCACTAAAAGTTTTGTTTGGTTATCTTGCAATCCCGAGATAATCGTCTCCATGCTCCAAATCCATTTTAAAGCCATTTTTAAGGCATTTCGCGCATACATGAAATGAACACATTTTTCTCCAAAACTATAACAGATGCAAGCTTGTCCTGTTTGGTGGAGATGATATTTAATAAAATAAGTAGAAATCCACTAAAAGTTTTGTTTGGTTATCTTGCAATCCCGAGATAATCGTCTCCATGCTCCAAATCCATTTTAAAGCCATTTTTAAGGCATTTCGCGCATACATGAAATGAACACATTTTTCTCCAAAACTATAACAGATGCAAGCTTGTCCTGTTTGGTGGAGATGATATTTAATAAAATAAGTAGAAATCCACTAAAAGTTTTGTTTGGTTATCTTGCAATCCCGAGATAATCGTCTCCATGCTCCAAATCCATTTTAAAGCCATTTTTAAGGCATTTCGCGCATACATGAAATGAACACATTTTTCTCCAAAACTATAACAGATGCAAGCTTGTCCTGTTTGGTGGAGATGATATTTAATAAAATAAGTAGAAATCCACTAAAAGTTTTGTTTGGTTATCTTGCAATCCCGAGATAATCGTCTCCATGCTCCAAATCCATTTTAAAGCCATTTTTAAGGCATTTCGCGCATACATGAAATGAACACATTTTTCTCCAAAACTATAACAGATGCAAGCTTGTCCTGTTTGGTGGAGATGATATTTAATAAAATAAGTAGAAATCCACTAAAAGTTTTGTTTGGTTATCTTGCAATCCCGAGATAATCGTCTCCATGCTCCAAATCCATTTTAAAGCCATTTTTAAGGCATTTCGCGCATACATGAAATGAACACATTTTTCTCCAAAACTATAACAGATGCAAGCTTGTCCTGTTTGGTGGAGATGATATTTAATAAAATAAGTAGAAATCCACTAAAAGTTTTGTTTGGTTATCTTGCAATCCCGAGATAATCGTCTCCATGCTCCAAATCCATTTTAAAGCCATTTTTAAGGCATTTCGCGCATACATGAAATGAACACATTTTTCTCCAAAACTATAACAGATGCAAGCTTGTCCTGTTTGGTGGAGATGATATTTAATAAAATAAGTAGAAATCCACTAAAAGTTTTGTTTGGTTATCTTGCAATCCCGAGATAATCGTCTCCATGCTCCAAATCCATTTTAAAGCCATTTTTAAGGCATTTCGCGCATACATGAAATGAACACATTTTTCTCCAAAACTATAACAGATGCAAGCTTGTCCTGTTTGGTGGAGATGATATTTAATAAAATAAGTAGAAATCCACTAAAAGTTTTGTTTGGTTATCTTGCAATCCCGAGATAATCGTCTCCATGCTCCAAATCCATTTTAAAGCCATTTTTAAGGCATTTCGCGCATACATGAAATGAACACATTTTTCTCCAAAACTATAACAGATGCAAGCTTGTCCTGTTTGGTGGAGATGATATTTAATAAAATAAGTAGAAATCCACTAAAAGTTTTGTTTGGTTATCTTGCAATCCCGAGATAATCGTCTCCATGCTCCAAATCCATTTTAAAGCCATTTTTAAGGCATTTCGCGCATACATGAAATGAACACATTTTTCTCCAAAACTATAACAGATGCAAGCTTGTCCTGTTTGGTGGAGATGATATTTAATAAAATAAGTAGAAATCCACTAAAAGTTTTGTTTGGTTATCTTGCAATCCCGAGATAATCGTCTCCATGCTCCAAATCCATTTTAAAGCCATTTTTAAGGCATTTCGCGCATACATGAAATGAACACATTTTTCTCCAAAACTATAACAGATGCAAGCTTGTCCTGTTTGGTGGAGATGATATTTAATAAAATAAGTAGAAATCCACTAAAAGTTTTGTTTGGTTATCTTGCAATCCCGAGATAATCGTCTCCATGCTCCAAATCCATTTTAAAGCCATTTTTAAGGCATTTCGCGCATACATGAAATGAACACATTTTTCTCCAAAACTATAACAGATGCAAGCTTGTCCTGTTTGGTGGAGATGATATTTAATAAAATAAGTAGAAATCCACTAAAAGTTTTGTTTGGTTATCTTGCAATCCCGAGATAATCGTCTCCATGCTCCAAATCCATTTTAAAGCCATTTTTAAGGCATTTCGCGCATACATGAAATGAACACATTTTTCTCCAAAACTATAACAGATGCAAGCTTGTCCTGTTTGGTGGAGATGATATTTAATAAAATAAGTAGAAATCCACTAAAAGTTTTGTTTGGTTATCTTGCAATCCCGAGATAATCGTCTCCATGCTCCAAATCCATTTTAAAGCCATTTTTAAGGCATTTCGCGCATACATGAAATGAACACATTTTTCTCCAAAACTATAACAGATGCAAGCTTGTCCTGTTTGGTGGAGATGATATTTAATAAAATAAGTAGAAATCCACTAAAAGTTTTGTTTGGTTATCTTGCAATCCCGAGATAATCGTCTCCATGCTCCAAATCCATTTTAAAGCCATTTTTAAGGCATTTCGCGCATACATGAAATGAACACATTTTTCTCCAAAACTATAACAGATGCAAGCTTGTCCTGTTTGGTGGAGATGATATTTAATAAAATAAGTAGAAATCCACTAAAAGTTTTGTTTGGTTATCTTGCAATCCCGAGATAATCGTCTCCATGCTCCAAATCCATTTTAAAGCCATTTTTAAGGCATTTCGCGCATACATGAAATGAACACATTTTTCTCCAAAACTATAACAGATGCAAGCTTGTCCTGTTTGGTGGAGATGATATTTAATAAAATAAGTAGAAATCCACTAAAAGTTTTGTTTGGTTATCTTGCAATCCCGAGATAATCGTCTCCATGCTCCAAATCCATTTTAAAGCCATTTTTAAGGCATTTCGCGCATACATGAAATGAACACATTTTTCTCCAAAACTATAACAGATGCAAGCTTGTCCTGTTTGGTGGAGATGATATTTAATAAAATAAGTAGAAATCCACTAAAAGTTTTGTTTGGTTATCTTGCAATCCCGAGATAATCGTCTCCATGCTCCAAATCCATTTTAAAGCCATTTTTAAGGCATTTCGCGCATACATGAAATGAACACATTTTTCTCCAAAACTATAACAGATGCAAGCTTGTCCTGTTTGGTGGAGATGATATTTAATAAAATAAGTAGAAATCCACTAAAAGTTTTGTTTGGTTATCTTGCAATCCCGAGATAATCGTCTCCATGCTCCAAATCCATTTTAAAGCCATTTTTAAGGCATTTCGCGCATACATGAAATGAACACATTTTTCTCCAAAACTATAACAGATGCAAGCTTGTCCTGTTTGGTGGAGATGATATTTAATAAAATAAGTAGAAATCCACTAAAAGTTTTGTTTGGTTATCTTGCAATCCCGAGATAATCGTCTCCATGCTCCAAATCCATTTTAAAGCCATTTTTAAGGCATTTCGCGCATACATGAAATGAACACATTTTTCTCCAAAACTATAACAGATGCAAGCTTGTCCTGTTTGGTGGAGATGATATTTAATAAAATAAGTAGAAATCCACTAAAAGTTTTGTTTGGTTATCTTGCAATCCCGAGATAATCGTCTCCATGCTCCAAATCCATTTTAAAGCCATTTTTAAGGCATTTCGCGCATACATGAAATGAACACATTTTTCTCCAAAACTATAACAGATGCAAGCTTGTCCTGTTTGGTGGAGATGATATTTAATAAAATAAGTAGAAATCCACTAAAAGTTTTGTTTGGTTATCTTGCAATCCCGAGATAATCGTCTCCATGCTCCAAATCCATTTTAAAGCCATTTTTAAGGCATTTCGCGCATACATGAAATGAACACATTTTTCTCCAAAACTATAACAGATGCAAGCTTGTCCTGTTTGGTGGAGATGATATTTAATAAAATAAGTAGAAATCCACTAAAAGTTTTGTTTGGTTATCTTGCAATCCCGAGATAATCGTCTCCATGCTCCAAATCCATTTTAAAGCCATTTTTAAGGCATTTCGCGCATACATGAAATGAACACATTTTTCTCCAAAACTATAACAGATGCAAGCTTGTCCTGTTTGGTGGAGATGATATTTAATAAAATAAGTAGAAATCCACTAAAAGTTTTGTTTGGTTATCTTGCAATCCCGAGATAATCGTCTCCATGCTCCAAATCCATTTTAAAGCCATTTTTAAGGCATTTCGCGCATACATGAAATGAACACATTTTTCTCCAAAACTATAACAGATGCAAGCTTGTCCTGTTTGGTGGAGATGATATTTAATAAAATAAGTAGAAATCCACTAAAAGTTTTGTTTGGTTATCTTGCAATCCCGAGATAATCGTCTCCATGCTCCAAATCCATTTTAAAGCCATTTTTAAGGCATTTCGCGCATACATGAAATGAACACATTTTTCTCCAAAACTATAACAGATGCAAGCTTGTCCTGTTTGGTGGAGATGATATTTAATAAAATAAGTAGAAATCCACTAAAAGTTTTGTTTGGTTATCTTGCAATCCCGAGATAATCGTCTCCATGCTCCAAATCCATTTTAAAGCCATTTTTAAGGCATTTCGCGCATACATGAAATGAACACATTTTTCTCCAAAACTATAACAGATGCAAGCTTGTCCTGTTTGGTGGAGATGATATTTAATAAAATAAGTAGAAATCCACTAAAAGTTTTGTTTGGTTATCTTGCAATCCCGAGATAATCGTCTCCATGCTCCAAATCCATTTTAAAGCCATTTTTAAGGCATTTCGCGCATACATGAAATGAACACATTTTTCTCCAAAACTATAACAGATGCAAGCTTGTCCTGTTTGGTGGAGATGATATTTAATAAAATAAGTAGAAATCCACTAAAAGTTTTGTTTGGTTATCTTGCAATCCCGAGATAATCGTCTCCATGCTCCAAATCCATTTTAAAGCCATTTTTAAGGCATTTCGCGCATACATGAAATGAACACATTTTTCTCCAAAACTATAACAGATGCAAGCTTGTCCTGTTTGGTGGAGATGATATTTAATAAAATAAGTAGAAATCCACTAAAAGTTTTGTTTGGTTATCTTGCAATCCCGAGATAATCGTCTCCATGCTCCAAATCCATTTTAAAGCCATTTTTAAGGCATTTCGCGCATACATGAAATGAACACATTTTTCTCCAAAACTATAACAGATGCAAGCTTGTCCTGTTTGGTGGAGATGATATTTAATAAAATAAGTAGAAATCCACTAAAAGTTTTGTTTGGTTATCTTGCAATCCCGAGATAATCGTCTCCATGCTCCAAATCCATTTTAAAGCCATTTTTAAGGCATTTCGCGCATACATGAAATGAACACATTTTTCTCCAAAACTATAACAGATGCAAGCTTGTCCTGTTTGGTGGAGATGATATTTAATAAAATAAGTAGAAATCCACTAAAAGTTTTGTTTGGTTATCTTGCAATCCCGAGATAATCGTCTCCATGCTCCAAATCCATTTTAAAGCCATTTTTAAGGCATTTCGCGCATACATGAAATGAACACATTTTTCTCCAAAACTATAACAGATGCAAGCTTGTCCTGTTTGGTGGAGATGATATTTAATAAAATAAGTAGAAATCCACTAAAAGTTTTGTTTGGTTATCTTGCAATCCCGAGATAATCGTCTCCATGCTCCAAATCCATTTTAAAGCCATTTTTAAGGCATTTCGCGCATACATGAAATGAACACATTTTTCTCCAAAACTATAACAGATGCAAGCTTGTCCTGTTTGGTGGAGATGATATTTAATAAAATAAGTAGAAATCCACTAAAAGTTTTGTTTGGTTATCTTGCAATCCCGAGATAATCGTCTCCATGCTCCAAATCCATTTTAAAGCCATTTTTAAGGCATTTCGCGCATACATGAAATGAACACATTTTTCTCCAAAACTATAACAGATGCAAGCTTGTCCTGTTTGGTGGAGATGATATTTAATAAAATAAGTAGAAATCCACTAAAAGTTTTGTTTGGTTATCTTGCAATCCCGAGATAATCGTCTCCATGCTCCAAATCCATTTTAAAGCCATTTTTAAGGCATTTCGCGCATACATGAAATGAACACATTTTTCTCCAAAACTATAACAGATGCAAGCTTGTCCTGTTTGGTGGAGATGATATTTAATAAAATAAGTAGAAATCCACTAAAAGTTTTGTTTGGTTATCTTGCAATCCCGAGATAATCGTCTCCATGCTCCAAATCCATTTTAAAGCCATTTTTAAGGCATTTCGCGCATACATGAAATGAACACATTTTTCTCCAAAACTATAACAGATGCAAGCTTGTCCTGTTTGGTGGAGATGATATTTAATAAAATAAGTAGAAATCCACTAAAAGTTTTGTTTGGTTATCTTGCAATCCCGAGATAATCGTCTCCATGCTCCAAATCCATTTTAAAGCCATTTTTAAGGCATTTCGCGCATACATGAAATGAACACATTTTTCTCCAAAACTATAACAGATGCAAGCTTGTCCTGTTTGGTGGAGATGATATTTAATAAAATAAGTAGAAATCCACTAAAAGTTTTGTTTGGTTATCTTGCAATCCCGAGATAATCGTCTCCATGCTCCAAATCCATTTTAAAGCCATTTTTAAGGCATTTCGCGCATACATGAAATGAACACATTTTTCTCCAAAACTATAACAGATGCAAGCTTGTCCTGTTTGGTGGAGATGATATTTAATAAAATAAGTAGAAATCCACTAAAAGTTTTGTTTGGTTATCTTGCAATCCCGAGATAATCGTCTCCATGCTCCAAATCCATTTTAAAGCCATTTTTAAGGCATTTCGCGCATACATGAAATGAACACATTTTTCTCCAAAACTATAACAGATGCAAGCTTGTCCTGTTTGGTGGAGATGATATTTAATAAAATAAGTAGAAATCCACTAAAAGTTTTGTTTGGTTATCTTGCAATCCCGAGATAATCGTCTCCATGCTCCAAATCCATTTTAAAGCCATTTTTAAGGCATTTCGCGCATACATGAAATGAACACATTTTTCTCCAAAACTATAACAGATGCAAGCTTGTCCTGTTTGGTGGAGATGATATTTAATAAAATAAGTAGAAATCCACTAAAAGTTTTGTTTGGTTATCTTGCAATCCCGAGATAATCGTCTCCATGCTCCAAATCCATTTTAAAGCCATTTTTAAGGCATTTCGCGCATACATGAAATGAACACATTTTTCTCCAAAACTATAACAGATGCAAGCTTGTCCTGTTTGGTGGAGATGATATTTAATAAAATAAGTAGAAATCCACTAAAAGTTTTGTTTGGTTATCTTGCAATCCCGAGATAATCGTCTCCATGCTCCAAATCCATTTTAAAGCCATTTTTAAGGCATTTCGCGCATACATGAAATGAACACATTTTTCTCCAAAACTATAACAGATGCAAGCTTGTCCTGTTTGGTGGAGATGATATTTAATAAAATAAGTAGAAATCCACTAAAAGTTTTGTTTGGTTATCTTGCAATCCCGAGATAATCGTCTCCATGCTCCAAATCCATTTTAAAGCCATTTTTAAGGCATTTCGCGCATACATGAAATGAACACATTTTTCTCCAAAACTATAACAGATGCAAGCTTGTCCTGTTTGGTGGAGATGATATTTAATAAAATAAGTAGAAATCCACTAAAAGTTTTGTTTGGTTATCTTGCAATCCCGAGATAATCGTCTCCATGCTCCAAATCCATTTTAAAGCCATTTTTAAGGCATTTCGCGCATACATGAAATGAACACATTTTTCTCCAAAACTATAACAGATGCAAGCTTGTCCTGTTTGGTGGAGATGATATTTAATAAAATAAGTAGAAATCCACTAAAAGTTTTGTTTGGTTATCTTGCAATCCCGAGATAATCGTCTCCATGCTCCAAATCCATTTTAAAGCCATTTTTAAGGCATTTCGCGCATACATGAAATGAACACATTTTTCTCCAAAACTATAACAGATGCAAGCTTGTCCTGTTTGGTGGAGATGATATTTAATAAAATAAGTAGAAATCCACTAAAAGTTTTGTTTGGTTATCTTGCAATCCCGAGATAATCGTCTCCATGCTCCAAATCCATTTTAAAGCCATTTTTAAGGCATTTCGCGCATACATGAAATGAACACATTTTTCTCCAAAACTATAACAGATGCAAGCTTGTCCTGTTTGGTGGAGATGATATTTAATAAAATAAGTAGAAATCCACTAAAAGTTTTGTTTGGTTATCTTGCAATCCCGAGATAATCGTCTCCATGCTCCAAATCCATTTTAAAGCCATTTTTAAGGCATTTCGCGCATACATGAAATGAACACATTTTTCTCCAAAACTATAACAGATGCAAGCTTGTCCTGTTTGGTGGAGATGATATTTAATAAAATAAGTAGAAATCCACTAAAAGTTTTGTTTGGTTATCTTGCAATCCCGAGATAATCGTCTCCATGCTCCAAATCCATTTTAAAGCAAGCCATTTTTAAGGCATTTCGCGCATACATGAAATGAACACATTTTTCTCCAAAACTATAACAGATGCAAGCTTGTCCTGTTTGGTGGAGATGATATTTAATAAAATAAGTAGAAATCCACTAAAAGTTTTGTTTGGTTATCTTGCAATCCCGAGATAATCGTCTCCATGCTCCAAATCCATTTTAAAGCCATTTTTAAGGCATTTCGCGCATACATGAAATGAACACATTTTTCTCCAAAACTATAACAGATGCAAGCTTGTCCTGTTTGGTGGAGATGATATTTAATAAAATAAGTAGAAATCCACTAAAAGTTTTGTTTGGTTATCTTGCAATCCCGAGATAATCGTCTCCATGCTCCAAATCCATTTTAAAGCCATTTTTAAGGCATTTCGCGCATACATGAAATGAACACATTTTTCTCCAAAACTATAACAGATGCAAGCTTGTCCTGTTTGGTGGAGATGATATTTAATAAAATAAGTAGAAATCCACTAAAAGTTTTGTTTGGTTATCTTGCAATCCCGAGATAATCGTCTCCATGCTCCAAATCCATTTTAAAGCCATTTTTAAGGCATTTCGCGCATACATGAAATGAACACATTTTTCTCCAAAACTATAACAGATGCAAGCTTGTCCTGTTTGGTGGAGATGATATTTAATAAAATAAGTAGAAATCCACTAAAAGTTTTGTTTGGTTATCTTGCAATCCCGAGATAATCGTCTCCATGCTCCAAATCCATTTTAAAGCCATTTTTAAGGCATTTCGCGCATACATGAAATGAACACATTTTTCTCCAAAACTATAACAGATGCAAGCTTGTCCTGTTTGGTGGAGATGATATTTAATAAAATAAGTAGAAATCCACTAAAAGTTTTGTTTGGTTATCTTGCAATCCCGAGATAATCGTCTCCATGCTCCAAATCCATTTTAAAGCCATTTTTAAGGCATTTCGCGCATACATGAAATGAACACATTTTTCTCCAAAACTATAACAGATGCAAGCTTGTCCTGTTTGGTGGAGATGATATTTAATAAAATAAGTAGAAATCCACTAAAAGTTTTGTTTGGTTATCTTGCAATCCCGAGATAATCGTCTCCATGCTCCAAATCCATTTTAAAGCCATTTTTAAGGCATTTCGCGCATACATGAAATGAACACATTTTTCTCCAAAACTATAACAGATGCAAGCTTGTCCTGTTTGGTGGAGATGATATTTAATAAAATAAGTAGAAATCCACTAAAAGTTTTGTTTGGTTATCTTGCAATCCCGAGATAATCGTCTCCATGCTCCAAATCCATTTTAAAGCCATTTTTAAGGCATTTCGCGCATACATGAAATGAACACATTTTTCTCCAAAACTATAACAGATGCAAGCTTGTCCTGTTTGGTGGAGATGATATTTAATAAAATAAGTAGAAATCCACTAAAAGTTTTGTTTGGTTATCTTGCAATCCCGAGATAATCGTCTCCATGCTCCAAATCCATTTTAAAGCCATTTTTAAGGCATTTCGCGCATACATGAAATGAACACATTTTTCTCCAAAACTATAACAGATGCAAGCTTGTCCTGTTTGGTGGAGATGATATTTAATAAAATAAGTAGAAATCCACTAAAAGTTTTGTTTGGTTATCTTGCAATCCCGAGATAATCGTCTCCATGCTCCAAATCCATTTTAAAGCCATTTTTAAGGCATTTCGCGCATACATGAAATGAACACATTTTTCTCCAAAACTATAACAGATGCAAGCTTGTCCTGTTTGGTGGAGATGATATTTAATAAAATAAGTAGAAATCCACTAAAAGTTTTGTTTGGTTATCTTGCAATCCCGAGATAATCGTCTCCATGCTCCAAATCCATTTTAAAGCCATTTTTAAGGCATTTCGCGCATACATGAAATGAACACATTTTTCTCCAAAACTATAACAGATGCAAGCTTGTCCTGTTTGGTGGAGATGATATTTAATAAAATAAGTAGAAATCCACTAAAAGTTTTGTTTGGTTATCTTGCAATCCCGAGATAATCGTCTCCATGCTCCAAATCCATTTTAAAGCCATTTTTAAGGCATTTCGCGCATACATGAAATGAACACATTTTTCTCCAAAACTATAACAGATGCAAGCTTGTCCTGTTTGGTGGAGATGATATTTAATAAAATAAGTAGAAATCCACTAAAAGTTTTGTTTGGTTATCTTGCAATCCCGAGATAATCGTCTCCATGCTCCAAATCCATTTTAAAGCCATTTTTAAGGCATTTCGCGCATACATGAAATGAACACATTTTTCTCCAAAACTATAACAGATGCAAGCTTGTCCTGTTTGGTGGAGATGATATTTAATAAAATAAGTAGAAATCCACTAAAAGTTTTGTTTGGTTATCTTGCAATCCCGAGATAATCGTCTCCATGCTCCAAATCCATTTTAAAGCCATTTTTAAGGCATTTCGCGCATACATGAAATGAACACATTTTTCTCCAAAACTATAACAGATGCAAGCTTGTCCTGTTTGGTGGAGATGATATTTAATAAAATAAGTAGAAATCCACTAAAAGTTTTGTTTGGTTATCTTGCAATCCCGAGATAATCGTCTCCATGCTCCAAATCCATTTTAAAGCCATTTTTAAGGCATTTCGCGCATACATGAAATGAACACATTTTTCTCCAAAACTATAACAGATGCAAGCTTGTCCTGTTTGGTGGAGATGATATTTAATAAAATAAGTAGAAATCCACTAAAAGTTTTGTTTGGTTATCTTGCAATCCCGAGATAATCGTCTCCATGCTCCAAATCCATTTTAAAGCCATTTTTAAGGCATTTCGCGCATACATGAAATGAACACATTTTTCTCCAAAACTATAACAGATGCAAGCTTGTCCTGTTTGGTGGAGATGATATTTAATAAAATAAGTAGAAATCCACTAAAAGTTTTGTTTGGTTATCTTGCAATCCCGAGATAATCGTCTCCATGCTCCAAATCCATTTTAAAGCCATTTTTAAGGCATTTCGCGCATACATGAAATGAACACATTTTTCTCCAAAACTATAACAGATGCAAGCTTGTCCTGTTTGGTGGAGATGATATTTAATAAAATAAGTAGAAATCCACTAAAAGTTTTGTTTGGTTATCTTGCAATCCCGAGATAATCGTCTCCATGCTCCAAATCCATTTTAAAGCCATTTTTAAGGCATTTCGCGCATACATGAAATGAACACATTTTTCTCCAAAACTATAACAGATGCAAGCTTGTCCTGTTTGGTGGAGATGATATTTAATAAAATAAGTAGAAATCCACTAAAAGTTTTGTTTGGTTATCTTGCAATCCCGAGATAATCGTCTCCATGCTCCAAATCCATTTTAAAGCCATTTTTAAGGCATTTCGCGCATACATGAAATGAACACATTTTTCTCCAAAACTATAACAGATGCAAGCTTGTCCTGTTTGGTGGAGATGATATTTAATAAAATAAGTAGAAATCCACTAAAAGTTTTGTTTGGTTATCTTGCAATCCCGAGATAATCGTCTCCATGCTCCAAATCCATTTTAAAGCCATTTTTAAGGCATTTCGCGCATACATGAAATGAACACATTTTTCTCCAAAACTATAACAGATGCAAGCTTGTCCTGTTTGGTGGAGATGATATTTAATAAAATAAGTAGAAATCCACTAAAAGTTTTGTTTGGTTATCTTGCAATCCCGAGATAATCGTCTCCATGCTCCAAATCCATTTTAAAGCCATTTTTAAGGCATTTCGCGCATACATGAAATGAACACATTTTTCTCCAAAACTATAACAGATGCAAGCTTGTCCTGTTTGGTGGAGATGATATTTAATAAAATAAGTAGAAATCCACTAAAAGTTTTGTTTGGTTATCTTGCAATCCCGAGATAATCGTCTCCATGCTCCAAATCCATTTTAAAGCCATTTTTAAGGCATTTCGCGCATACATGAAATGAACACATTTTTCTCCAAAACTATAACAGATGCAAGCTTGTCCTGTTTGGTGGAGATGATATTTAATAAAATAAGTAGAAATCCACTAAAAGTTTTGTTTGGTTATCTTGCAATCCCGAGATAATCGTCTCCATGCTCCAAATCCATTTTAAAGCCATTTTTAAGGCATTTCGCGCATACATGAAATGAACACATTTTTCTCCAAAACTATAACAGATGCAAGCTTGTCCTGTTTGGTGGAGATGATATTTAATAAAATAAGTAGAAATCCACTAAAAGTTTTGTTTGGTTATCTTGCAATCCCGAGATAATCGTCTCCATGCTCCAAATCCATTTTAAAGCCATTTTTAAGGCATTTCGCGCATACATGAAATGAACACATTTTTCTCCAAAACTATAACAGATGCAAGCTTGTCCTGTTTGGTGGAGATGATATTTAATAAAATAAGTAGAAATCCACTAAAAGTTTTGTTTGGTTATCTTGCAATCCCGAGATAATCGTCTCCATGCTCCAAATCCATTTTAAAGCCATTTTTAAGGCATTTCGCGCATACATGAAATGAACACATTTTTCTCCAAAACTATAACAGATGCAAGCTTGTCCTGTTTGGTGGAGATGATATTTAATAAAATAAGTAGAAATCCACTAAAAGTTTTGTTTGGTTATCTTGCAATCCCGAGATAATCGTCTCCATGCTCCAAATCCATTTTAAAGCCATTTTTAAGGCATTTCGCGCATACATGAAATGAACACATTTTTCTCCAAAACTATAACAGATGCAAGCTTGTCCTGTTTGGTGGAGATGATATTTAATAAAATAAGTAGAAATCCACTAAAAGTTTTGTTTGGTTATCTTGCAATCCCGAGATAATCGTCTCCATGCTCCAAATCCATTTTAAAGCCATTTTTAAGGCATTTCGCGCATACATGAAATGAACACATTTTTCTCCAAAACTATAACAGATGCAAGCTTGTCCTGTTTGGTGGAGATGATATTTAATAAAATAAGTAGAAATCCACTAAAAGTTTTGTTTGGTTATCTTGCAATCCCGAGATAATCGTCTCCATGCTCCAAATCCATTTTAAAGCCATTTTTAAGGCATTTCGCGCATACATGAAATGAACACATTTTTCTCCAAAACTATAACAGATGCAAGCTTGTCCTGTTTGGTGGAGATGATATTTAATAAAATAAGTAGAAATCCACTAAAAGTTTTGTTTGGTTATCTTGCAATCCCGAGATAATCGTCTCCATGCTCCAAATCCATTTTAAAGCCATTTTTAAGGCATTTCGCGCATACATGAAATGAACACATTTTTCTCCAAAACTATAACAGATGCAAGCTTGTCCTGTTTGGTGGAGATGATATTTAATAAAATAAGTAGAAATCCACTAAAAGTTTTGTTTGGTTATCTTGCAATCCCGAGATAATCGTCTCCATGCTCCAAATCCATTTTAAAGCCATTTTTAAGGCATTTCGCGCATACATGAAATGAACACATTTTTCTCCAAAACTATAACAGATGCAAGCTTGTCCTGTTTGGTGGAGATGATATTTAATAAAATAAGTAGAAATCCACTAAAAGTTTTGTTTGGTTATCTTGCAATCCCGAGATAATCGTCTCCATGCTCCAAATCCATTTTAAAGCCATTTTTAAGGCATTTCGCGCATACATGAAATGAACACATTTTTCTCCAAAACTATAACAGATGCAAGCTTGTCCTGTTTGGTGGAGATGATATTTAATAAAATAAGTAGAAATCCACTAAAAGTTTTGTTTGGTTATCTTGCAATCCCGAGATAATCGTCTCCATGCTCCAAATCCATTTTAAAGCCATTTTTAAGGCATTTCGCGCATACATGAAATGAACACATTTTTCTCCAAAACTATAACAGATGCAAGCTTGTCCTGTTTGGTGGAGATGATATTTAATAAAATAAGTAGAAATCCACTAAAAGTTTTGTTTGGTTATCTTGCAATCCCGAGATAATCGTCTCCATGCTCCAAATCCATTTTAAAGCCATTTTTAAGGCATTTCGCGCATACATGAAATGAACACATTTTTCTCCAAAACTATAACAGATGCAAGCTTGTCCTGTTTGGTGGAGATGATATTTAATAAAATAAGTAGAAATCCACTAAAAGTTTTGTTTGGTTATCTTGCAATCCCGAGATAATCGTCTCCATGCTCCAAATCCATTTTAAAGCCATTTTTAAGGCATTTCGCGCATACATGAAATGAACACATTTTTCTCCAAAACTATAACAGATGCAAGCTTGTCCTGTTTGGTGGAGATGATATTTAATAAAATAAGTAGAAATCCACTAAAAGTTTTGTTTGGTTATCTTGCAATCCCGAGATAATCGTCTCCATGCTCCAAATCCATTTTAAAGCCATTTTTAAGGCATTTCGCGCATACATGAAATGAACACATTTTTCTCCAAAACTATAACAGATGCAAGCTTGTCCTGTTTGGTGGAGATGATATTTAATAAAATAAGTAGAAATCCACTAAAAGTTTTGTTTGGTTATCTTGCAATCCCGAGATAATCGTCTCCATGCTCCAAATCCATTTTAAAGCCATTTTTAAGGCATTTCGCGCATACATGAAATGAACACATTTTTCTCCAAAACTATAACAGATGCAAGCTTGTCCTGTTTGGTGGAGATGATATTTAATAAAATAAGTAGAAATCCACTAAAAGTTTTGTTTGGTTATCTTGCAATCCCGAGATAATCGTCTCCATGCTCCAAATCCATTTTAAAGCCATTTTTAAGGCATTTCGCGCATACATGAAATGAACACATTTTTCTCCAAAACTATAACAGATGCAAGCTTGTCCTGTTTGGTGGAGATGATATTTAATAAAATAAGTAGAAATCCACTAAAAGTTTTGTTTGGTTATCTTGCAATCCCGAGATAATCGTCTCCATGCTCCAAATCCATTTTAAAGCCATTTTTAAGGCATTTCGCGCATACATGAAATGAACACATTTTTCTCCAAAACTATAACAGATGCAAGCTTGTCCTGTTTGGTGGAGATGATATTTAATAAAATAAGTAGAAATCCACTAAAAGTTTTGTTTGGTTATCTTGCAATCCCGAGATAATCGTCTCCATGCTCCAAATCCATTTTAAAGCCATTTTTAAGGCATTTCGCGCATACATGAAATGAACACATTTTTCTCCAAAACTATAACAGATGCAAGCTTGTCCTGTTTGGTGGAGATGATATTTAATAAAATAAGTAGAAATCCACTAAAAGTTTTGTTTGGTTATCTTGCAATCCCGAGATAATCGTCTCCATGCTCCAAATCCATTTTAAAGCCATTTTTAAGGCATTTCGCGCATACATGAAATGAACACATTTTTCTCCAAAACTATAACAGATGCAAGCTTGTCCTGTTTGGTGGAGATGATATTTAATAAAATAAGTAGAAATCCACTAAAAGTTTTGTTTGGTTATCTTGCAATCCCGAGATAATCGTCTCCATGCTCCAAATCCATTTTAAAGCCATTTTTAAGGCATTTCGCGCATACATGAAATGAACACATTTTTCTCCAAAACTATAACAGATGCAAGCTTGTCCTGTTTGGTGGAGATGATATTTAATAAAATAAGTAGAAATCCACTAAAAGTTTTGTTTGGTTATCTTGCAATCCCGAGATAATCGTCTCCATGCTCCAAATCCATTTTAAAGCCATTTTTAAGGCATTTCGCGCATACATGAAATGAACACATTTTTCTCCAAAACTATAACAGATGCAAGCTTGTCCTGTTTGGTGGAGATGATATTTAATAAAATAAGTAGAAATCCACTAAAAGTTTTGTTTGGTTATCTTGCAATCCCGAGATAATCGTCTCCATGCTCCAAATCCATTTTAAAGCCATTTTTAAGGCATTTCGCGCATACATGAAATGAACACATTTTTCTCCAAAACTATAACAGATGCAAGCTTGTCCTGTTTGGTGGAGATGATATTTAATAAAATAAGTAGAAATCCACTAAAAGTTTTGTTTGGTTATCTTGCAATCCCGAGATAATCGTCTCCATGCTCCAAATCCATTTTAAAGCCATTTTTAAGGCATTTCGCGCATACATGAAATGAACACATTTTTCTCCAAAACTATAACAGATGCAAGCTTGTCCTGTTTGGTGGAGATGATATTTAATAAAATAAGTAGAAATCCACTAAAAGTTTTGTTTGGTTATCTTGCAATCCCGAGATAATCGTCTCCATGCTCCAAATCCATTTTAAAGCCATTTTTAAGGCATTTCGCGCATACATGAAATGAACACATTTTTCTCCAAAACTATAACAGATGCAAGCTTGTCCTGTTTGGTGGAGATGATATTTAATAAAATAAGTAGAAATCCACTAAAAGTTTTGTTTGGTTATCTTGCAATCCCGAGATAATCGTCTCCATGCTCCAAATCCATTTTAAAGCCATTTTTAAGGCATTTCGCGCATACATGAAATGAACACATTTTTCTCCAAAACTATAACAGATGCAAGCTTGTCCTGTTTGGTGGAGATGATATTTAATAAAATAAGTAGAAATCCACTAAAAGTTTTGTTTGGTTATCTTGCAATCCCGAGATAATCGTCTCCATGCTCCAAATCCATTTTAAAGCCATTTTTAAGGCATTTCGCGCATACATGAAATGAACACATTTTTCTCCAAAACTATAACAGATGCAAGCTTGTCCTGTTTGGTGGAGATGATATTTAATAAAATAAGTAGAAATCCACTAAAAGTTTTGTTTGGTTATCTTGCAATCCCGAGATAATCGTCTCCATGCTCCAAATCCATTTTAAAGCCATTTTTAAGGCATTTCGCGCATACATGAAATGAACACATTTTTCTCCAAAACTATAACAGATGCAAGCTTGTCCTGTTTGGTGGAGATGATATTTAATAAAATAAGTAGAAATCCACTAAAAGTTTTGTTTGGTTATCTTGCAATCCCGAGATAATCGTCTCCATGCTCCAAATCCATTTTAAAGCCATTTTTAAGGCATTTCGCGCATACATGAAATGAACACATTTTTCTCCAAAACTATAACAGATGCAAGCTTGTCCTGTTTGGTGGAGATGATATTTAATAAAATAAGTAGAAATCCACTAAAAGTTTTGTTTGGTTATCTTGCAATCCCGAGATAATCGTCTCCATGCTCCAAATCCATTTTAAAGCCATTTTTAAGGCATTTCGCGCATACATGAAATGAACACATTTTTCTCCAAAACTATAACAGATGCAAGCTTGTCCTGTTTGGTGGAGATGATATTTAATAAAATAAGTAGAAATCCACTAAAAGTTTTGTTTGGTTATCTTGCAATCCCGAGATAATCGTCTCCATGCTCCAAATCCATTTTAAAGCCATTTTTAAGGCATTTCGCGCATACATGAAATGAACACATTTTTCTCCAAAACTATAACAGATGCAAGCTTGTCCTGTTTGGTGGAGATGATATTTAATAAAATAAGTAGAAATCCACTAAAAGTTTTGTTTGGTTATCTTGCAATCCCGAGATAATCGTCTCCATGCTCCAAATCCATTTTAAAGCCATTTTTAAGGCATTTCGCGCATACATGAAATGAACACATTTTTCTCCAAAACTATAACAGATGCAAGCTTGTCCTGTTTGGTGGAGATGATATTTAATAAAATAAGTAGAAATCCACTAAAAGTTTTGTTTGGTTATCTTGCAATCCCGAGATAATCGTCTCCATGCTCCAAATCCATTTTAAAGCCATTTTTAAGGCATTTCGCGCATACATGAAATGAACACATTTTTCTCCAAAACTATAACAGATGCAAGCTTGTCCTGTTTGGTGGAGATGATATTTAATAAAATAAGTAGAAATCCACTAAAAGTTTTGTTTGGTTATCTTGCAATCCCGAGATAATCGTCTCCATGCTCCAAATCCATTTTAAAGCCATTTTTAAGGCATTTCGCGCATACATGAAATGAACACATTTTTCTCCAAAACTATAACAGATGCAAGCTTGTCCTGTTTGGTGGAGATGATATTTAATAAAATAAGTAGAAATCCACTAAAAGTTTTGTTTGGTTATCTTGCAATCCCGAGATAATCGTCTCCATGCTCCAAATCCATTTTAAAGCCATTTTTAAGGCATTTCGCGCATACATGAAATGAACACATTTTTCTCCAAAACTATAACAGATGCAAGCTTGTCCTGTTTGGTGGAGATGATATTTAATAAAATAAGTAGAAATCCACTAAAAGTTTTGTTTGGTTATCTTGCAATCCCGAGATAATCGTCTCCATGCTCCAAATCCATTTTAAAGCCATTTTTAAGGCATTTCGCGCATACATGAAATGAACACATTTTTCTCCAAAACTATAACAGATGCAAGCTTGTCCTGTTTGGTGGAGATGATATTTAATAAAATAAGTAGAAATCCACTAAAAGTTTTGTTTGGTTATCTTGCAATCCCGAGATAATCGTCTCCATGCTCCAAATCCATTTTAAAGCCATTTTTAAGGCATTTCGCGCATACATGAAATGAACACATTTTTCTCCAAAACTATAACAGATGCAAGCTTGTCCTGTTTGGTGGAGATGATATTTAATAAAATAAGTAGAAATCCACTAAAAGTTTTGTTTGGTTATCTTGCAATCCCGAGATAATCGTCTCCATGCTCCAAATCCATTTTAAAGCCATTTTTAAGGCATTTCGCGCATACATGAAATGAACACATTTTTCTCCAAAACTATAACAGATGCAAGCTTGTCCTGTTTGGTGGAGATGATATTTAATAAAATAAGTAGAAATCCACTAAAAGTTTTGTTTGGTTATCTTGCAATCCCGAGATAATCGTCTCCATGCTCCAAATCCATTTTAAAGCCATTTTTAAGGCATTTCGCGCATACATGAAATGAACACATTTTTCTCCAAAACTATAACAGATGCAAGCTTGTCCTGTTTGGTGGAGATGATATTTAATAAAATAAGTAGAAATCCACTAAAAGTTTTGTTTGGTTATCTTGCAATCCCGAGATAATCGTCTCCATGCTCCAAATCCATTTTAAAGCCATTTTTAAGGCATTTCGCGCATACATGAAATGAACACATTTTTCTCCAAAACTATAACAGATGCAAGCTTGTCCTGTTTGGTGGAGATGATATTTAATAAAATAAGTAGAAATCCACTAAAAGTTTTGTTTGGTTATCTTGCAATCCCGAGATAATCGTCTCCATGCTCCAAATCCATTTTAAAGCCATTTTTAAGGCATTTCGCGCATACATGAAATGAACACATTTTTCTCCAAAACTATAACAGATGCAAGCTTGTCCTGTTTGGTGGAGATGATATTTAATAAAATAAGTAGAAATCCACTAAAAGTTTTGTTTGGTTATCTTGCAATCCCGAGATAATCGTCTCCATGCTCCAAATCCATTTTAAAGCCATTTTTAAGGCATTTCGCGCATACATGAAATGAACACATTTTTCTCCAAAACTATAACAGATGCAAGCTTGTCCTGTTTGGTGGAGATGATATTTAATAAAATAAGTAGAAATCCACTAAAAGTTTTGTTTGGTTATCTTGCAATCCCGAGATAATCGTCTCCATGCTCCAAATCCATTTTAAAGCCATTTTTAAGGCATTTCGCGCATACATGAAATGAACACATTTTTCTCCAAAACTATAACAGATGCAAGCTTGTCCTGTTTGGTGGAGATGATATTTAATAAAATAAGTAGAAATCCACTAAAAGTTTTGTTTGGTTATCTTGCAATCCCGAGATAATCGTCTCCATGCTCCAAATCCATTTTAAAGCCATTTTTAAGGCATTTCGCGCATACATGAAATGAACACATTTTTCTCCAAAACTATAACAGATGCAAGCTTGTCCTGTTTGGTGGAGATGATATTTAATAAAATAAGTAGAAATCCACTAAAAGTTTTGTTTGGTTATCTTGCAATCCCGAGATAATCGTCTCCATGCTCCAAATCCATTTTAAAGCCATTTTTAAGGCATTTCGCGCATACATGAAATGAACACATTTTTCTCCAAAACTATAACAGATGCAAGCTTGTCCTGTTTGGTGGAGATGATATTTAATAAAATAAGTAGAAATCCACTAAAAGTTTTGTTTGGTTATCTTGCAATCCCGAGATAATCGTCTCCATGCTCCAAATCCATTTTAAAGCCATTTTTAAGGCATTTCGCGCATACATGAAATGAACACATTTTTCTCCAAAACTATAACAGATGCAAGCTTGTCCTGTTTGGTGGAGATGATATTTAATAAAATAAGTAGAAATCCACTAAAAGTTTTGTTTGGTTATCTTGCAATCCCGAGATAATCGTCTCCATGCTCCAAATCCATTTTAAAGCCATTTTTAAGGCATTTCGCGCATACATGAAATGAACACATTTTTCTCCAAAACTATAACAGATGCAAGCTTGTCCTGTTTGGTGGAGATGATATTTAATAAAATAAGTAGAAATCCACTAAAAGTTTTGTTTGGTTATCTTGCAATCCCGAGATAATCGTCTCCATGCTCCAAATCCATTTTAAAGCCATTTTTAAGGCATTTCGCGCATACATGAAATGAACACATTTTTCTCCAAAACTATAACAGATGCAAGCTTGTCCTGTTTGGTGGAGATGATATTTAATAAAATAAGTAGAAATCCACTAAAAGTTTTGTTTGGTTATCTTGCAATCCCGAGATAATCGTCTCCATGCTCCAAATCCATTTTAAAGCCATTTTTAAGGCATTTCGCGCATACATGAAATGAACACATTTTTCTCCAAAACTATAACAGATGCAAGCTTGTCCTGTTTGGTGGAGATGATATTTAATAAAATAAGTAGAAATCCACTAAAAGTTTTGTTTGGTTATCTTGCAATCCCGAGATAATCGTCTCCATGCTCCAAATCCATTTTAAAGCCATTTTTAAGGCATTTCGCGCATACATGAAATGAACACATTTTTCTCCAAAACTATAACAGATGCAAGCTTGTCCTGTTTGGTGGAGATGATATTTAATAAAATAAGTAGAAATCCACTAAAAGTTTTGTTTGGTTATCTTGCAATCCCGAGATAATCGTCTCCATGCTCCAAATCCATTTTAAAGCCATTTTTAAGGCATTTCGCGCATACATGAAATGAACACATTTTTCTCCAAAACTATAACAGATGCAAGCTTGTCCTGTTTGGTGGAGATGATATTTAATAAAATAAGTAGAAATCCACTAAAAGTTTTGTTTGGTTATCTTGCAATCCCGAGATAATCGTCTCCATGCTCCAAATCCATTTTAAAGCCATTTTTAAGGCATTTCGCGCATACATGAAATGAACACATTTTTCTCCAAAACTATAACAGATGCAAGCTTGTCCTGTTTGGTGGAGATGATATTTAATAAAATAAGTAGAAATCCACTAAAAGTTTTGTTTGGTTATCTTGCAATCCCGAGATAATCGTCTCCATGCTCCAAATCCATTTTAAAGCCATTTTTAAGGCATTTCGCGCATACATGAAATGAACACATTTTTCTCCAAAACTATAACAGATGCAAGCTTGTCCTGTTTGGTGGAGATGATATTTAATAAAATAAGTAGAAATCCACTAAAAGTTTTGTTTGGTTATCTTGCAATCCCGAGATAATCGTCTCCATGCTCCAAATCCATTTTAAAGCCATTTTTAAGGCATTTCGCGCATACATGAAATGAACACATTTTTCTCCAAAACTATAACAGATGCAAGCTTGTCCTGTTTGGTGGAGATGATATTTAATAAAATAAGTAGAAATCCACTAAAAGTTTTGTTTGGTTATCTTGCAATCCCGAGATAATCGTCTCCATGCTCCAAATCCATTTTAAAGCCATTTTTAAGGCATTTCGCGCATACATGAAATGAACACATTTTTCTCCAAAACTATAACAGATGCAAGCTTGTCCTGTTTGGTGGAGATGATATTTAATAAAATAAGTAGAAATCCACTAAAAGTTTTGTTTGGTTATCTTGCAATCCCGAGATAATCGTCTCCATGCTCCAAAT
Source organism: Anomaloglossus baeobatrachus (assembly GCF_048569485.1). Classification (NCBI taxonomy): domain Eukaryota; kingdom Metazoa; phylum Chordata; class Amphibia; order Anura; family Aromobatidae; genus Anomaloglossus; species Anomaloglossus baeobatrachus. The sequence goes on along the minus strand of NW_027443421.1, from coordinate 9,382 downwards.
CCATTTTAAAGCCATTTTTAAGGCATTTCGCGCATACATGAAATGAACACATTTTTCTCCAAAACTATAACAGATGCAAGCTTGTCCTGTTTGGTGGAGATGATATTTAATAAAATAAGTAGAAATCCACTAAAAGTTTTGTTTGGTTATCTTGCAATCCCGAGATAATCGTCTCCATGCTCCAAATCCATTTTAAAGCCATTTTTAAGGCATTTCGCGCATACATGAAATGAACACATTTTTCTCCAAAACTATAACAGATGCAAGCTTGTCCTGTTTGGTGGAGATGATATTTAATAAAATAAGTAGAAATCCACTAAAAGTTTTGTTTGGTTATCTTGCAATCCCGAGATAATCGTCTCCATGCTCCAAATCCATTTTAAAGCCATTTTTAAGGCATTTCGCGCATACATGAAATGAACACATTTTTCTCCAAAACTATAACAGATGCAAGCTTGTCCTGTTTGGTGGAGATGATATTTAATAAAATAAGTAGAAATCCACTAAAAGTTTTGTTTGGTTATCTTGCAATCCCGAGATAATCGTCTCCATGCTCCAAATCCATTTTAAAGCCATTTTTAAGGCATTTCGCGCATACATGAAATGAACACATTTTTCTCCAAAACTATAACAGATGCAAGCTTGTCCTGTTTGGTGGAGATGATATTTAATAAAATAAGTAGAAATCCACTAAAAGTTTTGTTTGGTTATCTTGCAATCCCGAGATAATCGTCTCCATGCTCCAAATCCATTTTAAAGCCATTTTTAAGGCATTTCGCGCATACATGAAATGAACACATTTTTCTCCAAAACTATAACAGATGCAAGCTTGTCCTGTTTGGTGGAGATGATATTTAATAAAATAAGTAGAAATCCACTAAAAGTTTTGTTTGGTTATCTTGCAATCCCGAGATAATCGTCTCCATGCTCCAAATCCATTTTAAAGCCATTTTTAAGGCATTTCGCGCATACATGAAATGAACACATTTTTCTCCAAAACTATAACAGATGCAAGCTTGTCCTGTTTGGTGGAGATGATATTTAATAAAATAAGTAGAAATCCACTAAAAGTTTTGTTTGGTTATCTTGCAATCCCGAGATAATCGTCTCCATGCTCCAAATCCATTTTAAAGCCATTTTTAAGGCATTTCGCGCATACATGAAATGAACACATTTTTCTCCAAAACTATAACAGATGCAAGCTTGTCCTGTTTGGTGGAGATGATATTTAATAAAATAAGTAGAAATCCACTAAAAGTTTTGTTTGGTTATCTTGCAATCCCGAGATAATCGTCTCCATGCTCCAAATCCATTTTAAAGCCATTTTTAAGGCATTTCGCGCATACATGAAATGAACACATTTTTCTCCAAAACTATAACAGATGCAAGCTTGTCCTGTTTGGTGGAGATGATATTTAATAAAATAAGTAGAAATCCACTAAAAGTTTTGTTTGGTTATCTTGCAATCCCGAGATAATCGTCTCCATGCTCCAAATCCATTTTAAAGCCATTTTTAAGGCATTTCGCGCATACATGAAATGAACACATTTTTCTCCAAAACTATAACAGATGCAAGCTTGTCCTGTTTGGTGGAGATGATATTTAATAAAATAAGTAGAAATCCACTAAAAGTTTTGTTTGGTTATCTTGCAATCCCGAGATAATCGTCTCCATGCTCCAAATCCATTTTAAAGCCATTTTTAAGGCATTTCGCGCATACATGAAATGAACACATTTTTCTCCAAAACTATAACAGATGCAAGCTTGTCCTGTTTGGTGGAGATGATATTTAATAAAATAAGTAGAAATCCACTAAAAGTTTTGTTTGGTTATCTTGCAATCCCGAGATAATCGTCTCCATGCTCCAAATCCATTTTAAAGCCATTTTTAAGGCATTTCGCGCATACATGAAATGAACACATTTTTCTCCAAAACTATAACAGATGCAAGCTTGTCCTGTTTGGTGGAGATGATATTTAATAAAATAAGTAGAAATCCACTAAAAGTTTTGTTTGGTTATCTTGCAATCCCGAGATAATCGTCTCCATGCTCCAAATCCATTTTAAAGCCATTTTTAAGGCATTTCGCGCATACATGAAATGAACACATTTTTCTCCAAAACTATAACAGATGCAAGCTTGTCCTGTTTGGTGGAGATGATATTTAATAAAATAAGTAGAAATCCACTAAAAGTTTTGTTTGGTTATCTTGCAATCCCGAGATAATCGTCTCCATGCTCCAAATCCATTTTAAAGCCATTTTTAAGGCATTTCGCGCATACATGAAATGAACACATTTTTCTCCAAAACTATAACAGATGCAAGCTTGTCCTGTTTGGTGGAGATGATATTTAATAAAATAAGTAGAAATCCACTAAAAGTTTTGTTTGGTTATCTTGCAATCCCGAGATAATCGTCTCCATGCTCCAAATCCATTTTAAAGCCATTTTTAAGGCATTTCGCGCATACATGAAATGAACACATTTTTCTCCAAAACTATAACAGATGCAAGCTTGTCCTGTTTGGTGGAGATGATATTTAATAAAATAAGTAGAAATCCACTAAAAGTTTTGTTTGGTTATCTTGCAATCCCGAGATAATCGTCTCCATGCTCCAAATCCATTTTAAAGCCATTTTTAAGGCATTTCGCGCATACATGAAATGAACACATTTTTCTCCAAAACTATAACAGATGCAAGCTTGTCCTGTTTGGTGGAGATGATATTTAATAAAATAAGTAGAAATCCACTAAAAGTTTTGTTTGGTTATCTTGCAATCCCGAGATAATCGTCTCCATGCTCCAAATCCATTTTAAAGCCATTTTTAAGGCATTTCGCGCATACATGAAATGAACACATTTTTCTCCAAAACTATAACAGATGCAAGCTTGTCCTGTTTGGTGGAGATGATATTTAATAAAATAAGTAGAAATCCACTAAAAGTTTTGTTTGGTTATCTTGCAATCCCGAGATAATCGTCTCCATGCTCCAAATCCATTTTAAAGCCATTTTTAAGGCATTTCGCGCATACATGAAATGAACACATTTTTCTCCAAAACTATAACAGATGCAAGCTTGTCCTGTTTGGTGGAGATGATATTTAATAAAATAAGTAGAAATCCACTAAAAGTTTTGTTTGGTTATCTTGCAATCCCGAGATAATCGTCTCCATGCTCCAAATCCATTTTAAAGCCATTTTTAAGGCATTTCGCGCATACATGAAATGAACACATTTTTCTCCAAAACTATAACAGATGCAAGCTTGTCCTGTTTGGTGGAGATGATATTTAATAAAATAAGTAGAAATCCACTAAAAGTTTTGTTTGGTTATCTTGCAATCCCGAGATAATCGTCTCCATGCTCCAAATCCATTTTAAAGCCATTTTTAAGGCATTTCGCGCATACATGAAATGAACACATTTTTCTCCAAAACTATAACAGATGCAAGCTTGTCCTGTTTGGTGGAGATGATATTTAATAAAATAAGTAGAAATCCACTAAAAGTTTTGTTTGGTTATCTTGCAATCCCGAGATAATCGTCTCCATGCTCCAAATCCATTTTAAAGCCATTTTTAAGGCATTTCGCGCATACATGAAATGAACACATTTTTCTCCAAAACTATAACAGATGCAAGCTTGTCCTGTTTGGTGGAGATGATATTTAATAAAATAAGTAGAAATCCACTAAAAGTTTTGTTTGGTTATCTTGCAATCCCGAGATAATCGTCTCCATGCTCCAAATCCATTTTAAAGCCATTTTTAAGGCATTTCGCGCATACATGAAATGAACACATTTTTCTCCAAAACTATAACAGATGCAAGCTTGTCCTGTTTGGTGGAGATGATATTTAATAAAATAAGTAGAAATCCACTAAAAGTTTTGTTTGGTTATCTTGCAATCCCGAGATAATCGTCTCCATGCTCCAAATCCATTTTAAAGCCATTTTTAAGGCATTTCGCGCATACATGAAATGAACACATTTTTCTCCAAAACTATAACAGATGCAAGCTTGTCCTGTTTGGTGGAGATGATATTTAATAAAATAAGTAGAAATCCACTAAAAGTTTTGTTTGGTTATCTTGCAATCCCGAGATAATCGTCTCCATGCTCCAAATCCATTTTAAAGCCATTTTTAAGGCATTTCGCGCATACATGAAATGAACACATTTTTCTCCAAAACTATAACAGATGCAAGCTTGTCCTGTTTGGTGGAGATGATATTTAATAAAATAAGTAGAAATCCACTAAAAGTTTTGTTTGGTTATCTTGCAATCCCGAGATAATCGTCTCCATGCTCCAAATCCATTTTAAAGCCATTTTTAAGGCATTTCGCGCATACATGAAATGAACACATTTTTCTCCAAAACTATAACAGATGCAAGCTTGTCCTGTTTGGTGGAGATGATATTTAATAAAATAAGTAGAAATCCACTAAAAGTTTTGTTTGGTTATCTTGCAATCCCGAGATAATCGTCTCCATGCTCCAAATCCATTTTAAAGCCATTTTTAAGGCATTTCGCGCATACATGAAATGAACACATTTTTCTCCAAAACTATAACAGATGCAAGCTTGTCCTGTTTGGTGGAGATGATATTTAATAAAATAAGTAGAAATCCACTAAAAGTTTTGTTTGGTTATCTTGCAATCCCGAGATAATCGTCTCCATGCTCCAAATCCATTTTAAAGCCATTTTTAAGGCATTTCGCGCATACATGAAATGAACACATTTTTCTCCAAAACTATAACAGATGCAAGCTTGTCCTGTTTGGTGGAGATGATATTTAATAAAATAAGTAGAAATCCACTAAAAGTTTTGTTTGGTTATCTTGCAATCCCGAGATAATCGTCTCCATGCTCCAAATCCATTTTAAAGCCATTTTTAAGGCATTTCGCGCATACATGAAATGAACACATTTTTCTCCAAAACTATAACAGATGCAAGCTTGTCCTGTTTGGTGGAGATGATATTTAATAAAATAAGTAGAAATCCACTAAAAGTTTTGTTTGGTTATCTTGCAATCCCGAGATAATCGTCTCCATGCTCCAAATCCATTTTAAAGCCATTTTTAAGGCATTTCGCGCATACATGAAATGAACACATTTTTCTCCAAAACTATAACAGATGCAAGCTTGTCCTGTTTGGTGGAGATGATATTTAATAAAATAAGGTAGAAATCCACTAAAAGTTTTGTTTGGTTATCTTGCAATCCCGAGATAATCGTCTCCATGCTCCAAATCCATTTTAAAGCCATTTTTAAGGCATTTCGCGCATACATGAAATGAACACATTTTTCTCCAAAACTATAACAGATGCAAGCTTGTCCTGTTTGGTGGAGATGATATTTAATAAAATAAGTAGAAATCCACTAAAAGTTTTGTTTGGTTATCTTGCAATCCCGAGATAATCGTCTCCATGCTCCAAATCCATTTTAAAGCCATTTTTAAGGCATTTCGCGCATACATGAAATGAACACATTTTTCTCCAAAACTATAACAGATGCAAGCTTGTCCTGTTTGGTGGAGATGATATTTAATAAAATAAGTAGAAATCCACTAAAAGTTTTGTTTGGTTATCTTGCAATCCCGAGATAATCGTCTCCATGCTCCAAATCCATTTTAAAGCCATTTTTAAGGCATTTCGCGCATACATGAAATGAACACATTTTTCTCCAAAACTATAACAGATGCAAGCTTGTCCTGTTTGGTGGAGATGATATTTAATAAAATAAGTAGAAATCCACTAAAAGTTTTGTTTGGTTATCTTGCAATCCCGAGATAATCGTCTCCATGCTCCAAATCCATTTTAAAGCCATTTTTAAGGCATTTCGCGCATACATGAAATGAACACATTTTTCTCCAAAACTATAACAGATGCAAGCTTGTCCTGTTTGGTGGAGATGATATTTAATAAAATAAGTAGAAATCCACTAAAAGTTTTGTTTGGTTATCTTGCAATCCCGAGATAATCGTCTCCATGCTCCAAATCCATTTTAAAGCCATTTTTAAGGCATTTCGCGCATACATGAAATGAACACATTTTTCTCCAAAACTATAACAGATGCAAGCTTGTCCTGTTTGGTGGAGATGATATTTAATAAAATAAGTAGAAATCCACTAAAAGTTTTGTTTGGTTATCTTGCAATCCCGAGATAATCGTCTCCATGCTCCAAATCCATTTTAAAGCCATTTTAAGGCATTTCGCGCATACATGAAATGAACACATTTTTCTCCAAAACTATAACAGATGCAAGCTTGTCCTGTTTGGTGGAGATGATATTTAATAAAATAAGTAGAAATCCACTAAAAGTTTTGTTTGGTTATCTTGCAATCCCGAGATAATCGTCTCCATGCTCCAAATCCATTTTAAAGCCATTTTTAAGGCATTTCGCGCATACATGAAATGAACACATTTTTCTCCAAAACTATAACAGATGCAAGCTTGTCCTGTTTGGTGGAGATGATATTTAATAAAATAAGTAGAAATCCACTAAAAGTTTTGTTTGGTTATCTTGCAATCCCGAGATAATCGTCTCCATGCTCCAAATCCATTTTAAAGCCATTTTTAAGGCATTTCGCGCATACATGAAATGAACACATTTTTCTCCAAAACTATAACAGATGCAAGCTTGTCCTGTTTGGTGGAGATGATATTTAATAAAATAAGTAGAAATCCACTAAAAGTTTTGTTTGGTTATCTTGCAATCCCGAGATAATCGTCTCCATGCTCCAAATCCATTTTAAAGCCATTTTTAAGGCATTTCGCGCATACATGAAATGAACACATTTTTCTCCAAAACTATAACAGATGCAAGCTTGTCCTGTTTGGTGGAGATGATATTTAATAAAATAAGTAGAAATCCACTAAAAGTTTTGTTTGGTTATCTTGCAATCCCGAGATAATCGTCTCCATGCTCCAAATCCATTTTAAAGCCATTTTTAAGGCATTTCGCGCATACATGAAATGAACACATTTTTCTCCAAAAACTATAACAGATGCAAGCTTGTCCTGTTTGGTGGAGATGATATTTAATAAAATAAGTAGAAATCCACTAAAAGTTTTGTTTGGTTATCTTGCAATCCCGAGATAATCGTCTCCATGCTCCAAATCCATTTTAAAGCCATTTTTAAGGCATTTCGCGCATACATGAAATGAACACATTTTTCTCCAAAACTATAACAGATGCAAGCTTGTCCTGTTTGGTGGAGATGATATTTAATAAAATAAGTAGAAATCCACTAAAAGTTTTGTTTGGTTATCTTGCAATCCCGAGATAATCGTCTCCATGCTCCAAATCCATTTTAAAGCCATTTTTAAGGCATTTCGCGCATACATGAAATGAACACATTTTTCTCCAAAACTATAACAGATGCAAGCTTGTCCTGTTTGGTGGAGATGATATTTAATAAAATAAGTAGAAATCCACTAAAAGTTTTGTTTGGTTATCTTGCAATCCCGAGATAATCGTCTCCATGCTCCAAATCCATTTTAAAGCCATTTTTAAGGCATTTCGCGCATACATGAAATGAACACATTTTTCTCCAAAACTATAACAGATGCAAGCTTGTCCTGTTTGGTGGAGATGATATTTAATAAAATAAGTAGAAATCCACTAAAAGTTTTGTTTGGTTATCTTGCAATCCCGAGATAATCGTCTCCATGCTCCAAATCCATTTTAAAGCCATTTTTAAGGCATTTCGCGCATACATGAAATGAACACATTTTTCTCCAAAACTATAACAGATGCAAGCTTGTCCTGTTTGGTGGAGATGATATTTAATAAAATAAGTAGAAATCCACTAAAAGTTTTGTTTGGTTATCTTGCAATCCCGAGATAATCGTCTCCATGCTCCAAATCCATTTTAAAGCCATTTTTAAGGCATTTCGCGCATACATGAAATGAACACATTTTTTCTCCAAAACTATAACAGATGCAAGCTTGTCCTGTTTGGTGGAGATGATATTTAATAAAATAAGTAGAAATCCACTAAAAGTTTTGTTTGGTTATCTTGCAATCCCGAGATAATCGTCTCCATGCTCCAAATCCATTTTAAAGCCATTTTTAAGGCATTTCGCGCATACATGAAATGAACACATTTTTCTCCAAAAACTATAACAGATGCAAGCTTGTCCTGTTTGGTGGAGATGATATTTAATAAAATAAGTAGAAATCCACTAAAAGTTTTGTTTGGTTATCTTGCAATCCCGAGATAATCGTCTCCATGCTCCAAATCCATTTTAAAGCCATTTTAAGGCATTTCGCGCATACATGAAATGAACACATTTTTCTCCAAAACTATAACAGATGCAAGCTTGTCCTGTTTGGTGGAGATGATATTTAATAAAATAAGTAGAAATCCACTAAAAGTTTTGTTTGGTTATCTTGCAATCCCGAGATAATCGTCTCCATGCTCCAAATCCATTTTAAAGCCATTTTTAAGGCATTTCGCGCATACATGAAATGAACACATTTTTCTCCAAAACTATAACAGATGCAAGCTTGTCCTGTTTGGTGGAGATGATATTTAATAAAATAAGTAGAAATCCACTAAAAGTTTTGTTTGGTTATATTGCAATCCCGAGATAATCGTCTCCATGCTCCAAATCCATTTTAAAGCCATTTTTAAGGCATTTCGCGCATACATGAAATGAACACATTTTTCTCCAAAACTATAACAGATGCAAGCTTGTCCTGTTTGGTGGAGATGATATTTAATAAAATAAGTAGAAATCCACTAAAAGTTTTGTTTGGTTATCTTGCAATCCCGAGATAATCGTCTCCATGCTCCAAATCCATTTTAAAGCCATTTTTTAAGGCATTTCGCGCATACATGAATTGAACACATTTTTCTCCAAAACTATAACAGATGCAAGCTTGTCCTGTTTGGTGGAGATGATATTTAATAAAATAAGTAGAAATCCACTAAAAGTTTTGTTTGGTTATCTTGCAATCCCGAGATAATCGTCTCCATGCTCCAAATCCATTTTAAAGCCATTTTTAAGGCATTTCGCGCATACATGAAATGAACACATTTTTCTCCAAAACTATAACAGATGCAAGCTTGTCCTGTTTGGTGGAGATGATATTTAATAAAATAAGTAGAAATCCCACTAAAAAGTTTTGTTTGGTTATATTGCAATCCCGAGATAATCGTCTCCATGCTCCAAATCCATTTTAAAGCCATTTTTAAGGCATTTCGCGCATACATGAAATGAACACATTTTTCTCCAAAACTATAACAGATGCAAGCTTGTCCTGTTTGGTGGAGATGATATTTAATAAAATAAGTAGAAATCCACTAAAAGTTTTGTTTGGTTATCTTGCAATCCCGAGATAATCGTCTCCATGCTCCAAATCCATTTTAAAGCCATTTTTTAAGGCAT